>NC_064812.1:8059573-8304043 GCF_023721935.1 Panthera uncia | reverse complement strand
TGCCTCCTGAGCCAGAGGAGAGGGGACACAAACAGCAATAATCTCTCGTATGTCTCGCCTCATCAAAACAATACAAAAAAACAAAAAAACCCCCCCCCCCCCCCCCCCCCCCCCCCCCCGCCGCACCAAATCATTCAGGGGCTAGACGCATAGACTTCCCAATCTTTCCTGATTAGCTCTCTGTCAGGAAAGTCAATGAAAGGCCTCGAACCAAAGCTCTCCCAGTTGGGGGAAGTGGGAAGGTAAGGAAATCCCTCCTTGTCCGAAGATCTGAGTGTAGAGCCTGAGAAGTCGGGCCTGGTCTGATCCAGATCCCTCTGGCTCTGGAGCCCACAGTGTGTGCCCCAGTCTGGAAACCCCAAGGGTGCGTGTCCCCCTGGGGAGCTGGGGACTGGACTGTCTCCTGCAGCCAGGGAGAGGTTTGCGGGACTTGGAGGAAGCTGCCCAGGGTTTGGCTGGTACACATCCAGGCTACGGTCCTAGCTCAGCCCCTTAACGACTCAGAGACCCCGAGCACCCCGTGTGGCCAGTCTGAGCCTCCGTTCTCTCCTTTGTGAGGCGGGATGAAAACGGTGCTCTCCCAGAGCGGCTGTAGTCTTGAGCAGGATAAAGCGGGTGAAGTGCATTGGCAAGGCGCCCGCAAAGGGCCAGAAGGCTTCCAGTGAGGCCCGCTGCCTCTCCCGCCTCTCCTGCTATCACTGCACGACGTCCCCACCATCTCCTTGGCCCCTTCCCATGCCTTCCTGAAGGACCCAGCCACCTCTCAAGGATGGGATGTTTTTCTATTTAACGTTTTTCTCTCCCACCGGAGTACCAGCTCTATGGGGTCAGGGACCACACCTGCAGGGCCTGGCGTGCCGTGAGGCCTCCATGCACTTTTCGTATAAAAGATATAAGTGAAGGCCCGTAGGCATGCATGCATGAATAAATAACTCCTTGTAGTATGCTGCAGTAAAGGTAAGATTAGGAGAGTGGGGAGGAACAGGAAACAAGGAAAAGCAGAACGTAGATGGAGGAAGGATACAGAAGCTTCCTCGGGACTGGGGTGCCTGGCTGTGGAGGCTGCCGGTGGCACCGAGGAAGGCAGGGTCCCCACGTGGAGTGGCCGGCCGCAGTGGCTGATATCATGTTGGTTATGCCTCTTCTGCCCTGTTGAGAAACCCTTTCGCATTTATTCAGCGCCCAGGAACTGGCAGGGGGTTGGGGAGCCGGGCACAGAAGTACCTCCCAGCTGTGGGGAGATCGGCAGGAAGACGAGGGGGAGCCCAGGGTGCGGTCAGACCGGCCCTGGGGCACCCGACCTGTGACGCAAAGGTCAGGGAAGCTGTTCAGAAGAGAGTCACTGAACTGAGTCTTTAGGGTGGGTTGGAACGCTCTTGTTACAGAGGAAGTGACCCAGACTCAGGCTTGCTCAGGACCGGCCGGCACACTGCTCACACCGTGGTCACCCCACTGTGCCCACACGGCCCAGCCAATGCAGTTTCTGCTTTGTCGGTCACGCGGGAAGCCCAGCCCCGTTTCCCCAGCAGGGTGTGAGGGCTCTGAGTGAGCCTGGCCGGGTGTTGAGCCGGACAGACACTGGATGGAATCTTGTCTACACCAGCACAGGTGTACCCCTGAACATGACTTGACCCGTCTGCATTTGGTCTTTTCATTTGCTGCACTGGACACACCCAAGTACTGCTGGGTTTTTCACGAGCAATGAGCTGATAATGCACGAACGTGCCGTTGTGGCTGCTGTTGTTATCATTTTGGCTTTATTACAATTTTACGTTCTCTCTGCTTATGCCTCGGGCAGCTGTTGGACATTTTTCTTCCTCTCCGTGTTCAGCGTGTGTTTGCAGCTTTTTGTTTCTCAGCTCGCAGGGCAGAAACCAAACAGATGAGACCCCTTCTCTGTGAGGCCTCAGAGAGGTCGTCTGAGTTGCCCTCCTTGCCAGCTTCTTGCCCGGGCAGTGCCAGCTTCTAGAAGGACTGTGTAGTGGGCCCCTGGGCTCTGTGATTCTACAACAGCCGGTGATTATCAGCGGTCCCCACCGTGAGCAGGAAGCCTGAAGCAGGATAAGGCCTGGCCTGTCGGCTTGTTTACGGACTTGGCGGATTTCATCTTCTACCTTGTTAGCCACCCTGCTGCACCCAGGAGCCTCCAGGATGCTGGCTCCGGTCGGGGGTTGGATACCTGGGGCCCCAGATGGGCTGGGGAACTGGGGGCCTCTGGGGGCCTTGCAGACTCAGGGGGCATCTGTGGAAAGAGAACTGGCCCCAGCAAATGGGGCACGGAGTGCCGGAGCTTTCTCTCACACACTTTATTGGAAGGGAAGCTCCTGCCACCTGGGCACGAGGCTATACAGGTTTCTTTTCTTCTCCGAGTCATGGCTTTTTCATCTACGAAGAGCAACTTCCCCCCTGTTGTGATGTACATGCTCGCAGATGACGTACACGAGTGCAGTTCATGAACTCCAAAGTCAAATGCAGTGGGGATGGGCGGTGAAGGGGGGTGAAGCTCGTTATGTCCCATCCCAGCCTCCTGAATCCATCCTGGGAAAGAGGACCACAGTGCCACAATTCTCTGTGCCTCGGTTTATCCATCTACAAAATGGAGGGATAACATCTACTTCTACAGGTGCTGTGGGATGGGACACGTGCAAACCTTCGAGCACATTCTCCAGCACCTGCAAGGTGCTTAGTCGTTGCCCCCTCTCTGCGTCTCTGAGCCTTGGTTCTCCTCGTTTATCAAATGATGAGGTTGAATTATAAGGTAAGAAGAATAGAGAAAGTCACCTTTTCTTACACCTGATTTTATCAAGATAGTAGTCCAGAATAGCTTCCATTTGGCTTCTGCAAGGTTCTCTGGGGGCTGATCTTTAACGGGTATTGGGATGAGGTGAATGATAGCTAATACTTTTGAAGCACTTTTTAGAATCCAGGCCTCATGGGCTCAGTGTGATACCTGACTCGCTCCTATAAAGGTGAGGCAAGGTGGATGTTTGGTCATCCCATTTTACAGACAAGAAAATTGAGATGCAGAAAGGTGGAGTACCTTGCACACTTTCACATCTCTAGGAAGTGACTCAGTTGAGATCTGGTCTTTGAGATCATGAGATCTCATGATGAATTGAGATCATGCCCTCACGCTCTGCCCTGAATCGTCAGTAGAGGTTGACCTGGACCCATGGTCCTACAAGTTCTTTCATGGAAAGCTCTTATCACTCAGAAACTCCTGAGGGCTGACCCTGTCCAGCAGTCTCCAGGCTGAGCACACTCTCCTTTGGGGTACTCGGAAACATTCAAGGGCACAGGGCACTGAAGGAAGCTGCTTCCGCCTTCCCGATGTCTTCAGTGCTCTTTGAAGAGTGAGCCAACCGAAATGTGTCTAAGCTCTGTCACTTTCCCTTTCCCACATCACCTTTATAGCACTTCTGTTCCCATTCGTGAAAGAAAGCCATCTTTCTCCTTCATCCTGAAACTAGTATCTGGGGCATCAAACAAAGAAAGGAATTCTTTGAATGCCAAAAAAAAGAGTCTCTGTGAGAAATATTAGAGCAGTGGGCATCTTGTTCATTAAGGTAGCAAATGCATGCAGAGGCAATTCTCATTCTCTTTTGTTTTTACCTATTTATCATCTATCTATCTATCTACCTACTTATCATCTATCTTATCTGTCTATCATCTATCTATCATCTATCGAATCTGTCTTTCTGTCCATCCATCCATCCATCCATCCGTCCATTCATCTGTCCATCCATACATCCATCCGTCTGTCCATCCATCCTTCCATCCATCCATCCATCCATCCATCTATCCATCCACCCATCCACATATCCAATTTCCCAGCTCTCTTAAAATTTGAGTTCAGGAATGAGAAGGTTAACAGGGCTTGTGCATTAACACTATTTGAATTTTAAAATAAAATCAGACTTCCCCATTGAACGGCAAGTCAGATTTGGATGATGGGTTTGACAATAAGCACTGGCTTTGCCAATTAGGCTGCATGGCAGGTATTTCCCATAAATTAAATCAGTTAAATGAGAACCTCCAAGGTTTTGACAGATCAGATTTAAAGCTCTTGTACGATATTCCAGAACTGCACTGTTCAATTTGGTAGCCACTAGCCCCACGTGCTTACCGAGCACTTGAAAGGTAGGTCGTCCCAAACTGAGATGTGCTTGAGTATGAAATACACACTGAATTTCCAAGACTTAGTATGGAAAACAGCATGTAAAGTGTTTCATTCATAGTCTGTATATTGACTACATGTTCAAATGGTAATGTTTCGAATATATGGAGCTAAATAAAATCTGTTGTTACAATTAATTTCACCTGCTTCTCTTTTAATTGTAGAATATCGAAAATTTTAAATGGCACATGAGGTTTTCATTATATTTCTGTTGGGCAGTGCTACTTTAGAAAATATATGCCTTGGCATTATTTTAATACAATACAAAACTTTTAGATGTCTATCTAAAATGTCAAATCGGTACATGGTCATGGTTTTCAAAATTCTCTTAAAATGTGCACAAACAAAAACTTTTTTAAAAAGTTTATTTATTTATTTTGAGAGAGAGAGAGAGACAGCCTAAGCAGGGGAAGGACAAAGAGAGAGGGAGAAAGTGAATCCCAAGCAGGCTCCACACTGTCAGCACAGAGCTGGATGCGGGACTCAAGTTTGCAACCTGTGAGATCATGACCCGAGCTAAAATCTAGAGTCAGAAGCTCAACCGACTGAGCCACCCAGGCACCCTGAAATCTTTTTTTTTTTTAACAGGTGGGAACATTGTAACCCAGAGAAAGAACATGACTTGCCCAATTTTGTGGCTGTGTAAGTATCCTATAATGGTCACAGAAGATTCACTTGCAACCTATAGATCTTGATAAATACAAGGATATTGACCTTAACGAAGTTTCCACAAAGGTGGAAAGAAGGCTTTTCCTTGGAGAGCGCCCCTTCTGGGTGCACTCCGAGACCTTCCAGCATTTGCCAACTGGTGCCATTTCCAATTACTAACTTGCTGAGTGGCCTTGAGAAGTCCCTTCCCCACTGAATCGTGGTTAGATTATCTGCAAAGGACAATAATAAGCCCCACTGATCAACAGGATCCCTAAGGACCCTTCCAGCAGTGACATTCTGTGACTTGTCTCCTCAGTTTCCTCATTTGTGTGATGGGCATGACACTCCCTCCCACCTCCTGGGGCTGTTGGGAGGACTGATTTGTCCACACTCCTTTTGCTTACAATAGAGGGTGTCTCACAGTGTTAAAACATGTTGCTCTTTTGTGAGATCCTCTCAAGTCTGTGAAGGCACAATTGTCCCATTTCCTAGATGAAGGGGCTGAGCTCAGCCTCAGGGAGATACATGCCCACCCAGGATGTTAATACCCAAACTGGTCAGGTTTCAACCTTGGGACCAAAGCTCCACCCCACAGGATCTGTTCATATTATTATTATTGTGGTGAAATATACACACTATAAAATTTGCCACTTTTACCCTTTTTAAATGTGTGGTCGAGTGACATTAAGTGCATTCATACTGTTGTGCAGTGCTCACCACCATCCATCTCCAGAGCTTTTTGTCTTCCCAAACTAAACTAAACTTTGCCCCATTAAACAATAAAGCCCCTCTTGCCCTCCCTCCCAGCCTCTGACAACCACCATTCAACTCTCTGCCCCGGTGAGTCTGGCCACTCTAACTACCTCATAAGAGTAGAATCAAACATCACGTGTCTTTTTGTGCCTGCTTCTTTCACTTAGCGTGTTGTCTTCAAGGTTCATCCATGTTGGAGCAGGTATCAGAATTTCCTCCCTTTTAAGGCTGGTGAACATTCCATTGTATGGATGGACCACGTTTTGTTTATCCATTCATTTCCTGATGGACACTTGGATCGTTTCCACCTTCTAGCTACTGGGACTAATGCTGCTATGAACACGGGGTACAAGGACCTGTGGAAGCCATTGCCTTGGGATTTTGTGTGTACACACAGAAATGGAGTTTCTGGATCCTATGGCAATTCTATGTTTAAGCCTTGGAGGAACTGCCATAGTATTTTCCATAAGAGGTGTGCCATTTTACTTTCCCACCAGCAGTGCCCAAAGGCTCTTGTTCCTCCACATCCTCATCAATGATTTGTTCACAGGCTCCTTTTTAAACCCAGCCAAGGGTCTATCCATGTGAGTGCAAAGTATAAGCTCAACAAGCTGGCTGCCCAACAAGTGATGGATCATTATGGCCACTGAAGGGACCCAAGAGCCCCTGTGGTGGCCCATCCGGGCCACAGGGATGACTGGTGCGTAGAGCCACATGTGACCATTGAGACTGCCAAGTCTGGAAACTCCAGACCCATTTATAACGTCAAGCGAGTGCCTGCCTCTTCGGTTCACACATAGAGGCTTTGGTCCTTCCTCCAGAAAGCCCTAGAATCTGAGAGATTTAGCTTCAAGGCAACTTGGAAATCCATGACCTTTCCCCAAAGCCTCACATTTCCACAGCCTTCCCGTGTGGGTATGGCATCTTTATTTACCCAGGAGATCAGGTCAAAGTTTTAGAGTCTTCTTGACTTGTCTATTTTGCTCACTTTCTGTGCCTAATCCATTGACAACCCATCGGTTCTACCTTGAGCATCTACCAAGGATGCCATGGCTCTTAACCTCCCCCCCGCAGGCTGCCTGGCCCAGGTCACCTTTCTTCCTCGCCACCTTTTAGCAATCACTCCTAACTGTCTCCCTAATTCAGCCCTTCGCACACCAGGCTAGAGGGGTCCTCTCAAACTCTGGGGCAGCTTAGAGTGTCTGTCTGTTCAGATGCGCCTCAGCTGCCCATGAAACTGGGGTAAATGGCAGAGGAAGCCCTTACCATGGCCCACAGCCATGCAGGGTCTCATCCTTGGCCTGGCAACTTCCCATAACTCAGCTTCCTCTGCTCTGTCTCTTGCCCTCCTCTGGGACCTTTGCAGTGGTTCTTCCTTCCACAAGAATGCCCTTTTCTGGGCCTGGCTCTCTCCTCTAGCAACTGCTTGGATGCACCTGCTGGGGAAGACTTCCCCACCTCCCTCCACAACAGAGTACTACCCTGCCCTGCGCTCCAGTCACCCTACTACCCTCAGTTGTCAGTTCCTGTGGCCCCTCTAACAACTTACCATAAGCTTGGTGACTTAAGAGAAAAGATTTTTATTCTCTCTTTTTAAAATCTCTTTATACTCGGGGCGCCTGGGTGGCGCAGTCGGTTAAGCGCCCGACTTCAGCCAGGTCACGATCTCGCGGTCCGTGAGTTCGAGCCCCGCGTCGGGCTCTGGGCTGACGGCTCGGAGCCTGGAGCCTGCTTCCGATTCTGTGTCTCCCTCTCTCTCTGCCCCTCCCCCGTTCATGCTCTGTCTCTCTCTGTCCCCAAAATAAATAAAAAAACGTTGAAAAAAAAAATTAAAAAAAAAATCTCTTTATACTCTCTCTTTATTCTCTCTTTATTCTCTCAGATTCTGGAGGCCTGAAGTCCAAAATCAAGGTGTCAGCAGGGCCCAGCACCCTGCAGAGGGGAAGACACTCGCTCTCCTCTTCCAGCCTCTGGTGCCTCCCAACGTTCCTTGGCTTGTGGCCGCATCACCATGGGCTCTGCCCCCATCCCCATGTGGCCTCCTCCTCTGTATCACTATGTGTGCTCTTCAGTATCATGTAAAGACATTGTCCTTACAGCTGGGGTTCACTTTCAACGAGTAAGACCTCATCTCGACTCTTACCTTAATTACATCTCTAGAGATCGTATTTCCAAATAAGGTTATGTTCTCTGCTTCCAGGTAGACATGAACTTTGGGGGCACATTTCACCCCATCCTTCTTTTTCTTTCTTGCATTGATGGCTGTCTGATAGACTCTCTTGTGGTGGTGCTTGTTTTTGGACTCCAGGTGTAAGAATGCAAGCTCAAAACGGCGGGGATTTGAGTCTGTTTCTCCCTGCTACTGCTCCCAGTGGGTCCTGGCATGTAACAGAGACTCAGTCATGACATGCCTCCTGGAAGATGGAGTCCAGGTGACCCTCAGGGGCTGCACCTCTGTCCGTGATGGTTCCAGTGATATCAGCAGTGCCCCATTAGGCTGGGGATTCCCTCGTTCCTTGGAGCCAGAGCCCCTGTCCCTGTGGACGCTGTCCCTGGAGAACAGCTGAGAGAGAACCCCCTGTGTCCCTTACCCACCTCCCCTGTCCCCACCCCAGCCAGCCCAGCCCAGCAGGCAGAGTGGGACTCCTTCTGCACAGCAGTTTTAAATGCATTACCTTCTCACCAACTAAGGGTTGCTGGAGGGAGGTGGGTGGGGGAGGGGCTAGATGGGTGATGGGTACTAAGGAGGGCACTTGTTGGGATGACCACTGGGTATTGTATGTTAAGTGAGAAATCACTGGGTTCTACTCCTGAAGCCAAGACTGCACTGTACGCTAATTAAATTTGAAATTAAAAAAAAAAAAATAAATGAATTGCCTTCTCTATGTTTGTCTGTTCTGATGAAAATAGGAAAGCATGGGGTGGATTGACCAGGCGGGTGGACAATTAGGAATGCCTTTGGCTGTATTATACGATTTGTTACTTGTTTTCACATCCTTCTTGGGGTTGGAAGGAGCTATCCAGATTACGTGAAAAGGTGGTGCATGCTTACCGAGAAGAAGAAAGCCACAGACGGAACAGTGAAATGTGAAGAAGGAAAAAAAGAAATCACCTGTTAGCCCACGACCCACAGACAACCGTCTTTGGCTTATTCTCGATCAGTTTTCCAAGCAGCATGAATCCTGGTTGAAATCATATCCTATATCCAATTTAAAACTCTGCTCTCTTTCCCTTAAAATTAGACCATGAGCATTTTCCACGTCATCAGAAACTAATAACAGTTCCCACGTGTGGACTGCTTCTGCTGCGTCAGGGCCAGGCCAAGCTCTGCTCTATTCCAGGGCCATGTTTGCCATGGCGATGAAGCATTTCTTCCATCCTTCCACCAGCCCAGTGAGGAAGTGGTGCCTGAGAAGTGCCGACAGATGCTTGGGGCCCTTCAACCCAGGACAAACAGCTGCCGACATCTGGGGTTGCTGGAGAGATATCGGGGAGGCTGCAACGGACCGTGTACCCCTGAACCCCCCCGACAGAGTTAAGTCTGCAGAGAGGCGTGTAACCCATGGTGAAAGATTATTGGGGAAAGCATCAGGATGCTTTGCTTCACGTGATGAAAACGTAGCCTAGGGAACATGACACGAAGGAGCCTGTGCTGTCACACAGTCACAAAGCGTACGGCCTCTGCCCTTGCTAACAAAGAGAGCGTCACTGCACACGTGGCTGAGATGTTTTGCAAACCTGGACCAGAGATAGGAACGGCTTCCCCACCACAGTCTCGAAACCAGACCAACCGGCACCCAGAAGACAAGTCCATCTTGAAGTTTACCCAATCCCTGGCCATTCGGAAGAACTCACGACCCTGAACCCTTCACCCTTGATTTTTGCCCTTAAAAGCTCTCACTTGCAAGTCCCCGGGGGGGGGGGGGGGGGGGGGGGGGGGTGGAGGGCGGTTCTGGAACTTCCTGTTCTCTTGGGTGGAGCCACACCAGTAAACAGCCTGTCTTTCTTCACGGCAAAGACCCATGTCAGTCTTTTCTTGGCTGGCCGCACATCGGGTGGATGAATGTTGGACTTCACCCCACAAATTTATACATTGAAATCGAACCCCCAATGCTAGAAAGTGGGGCCTTTGGGAGGAGACTAGGTCATGAAGGAGGAGCTCTCATTAATGGCATTGGAGGCCTTATAAAGAGACCCCAGAGAGCCCCTTTGTCCCTTCTGTCATTCAAGTACACAGTGAGAGGACGGCCATGTTGGCACCAGGAGAAGGCCTCATTAGACATGCAGTCTGCTGGCATGTTGATCTTGGACTTCCAGCCTCCATGACAGTGAGAAACAAATTTCTGTTGTTTATGAGCCACCCAGTCTGTGGTATTTCTGTTACAGTAGCCTGAACCGACTAAGACAGAGGCGTTGCCTTTTTAGGAGATAGAATCAGAGAGTAATCAAGAGAAGAGGCTTTCGCGCCAGGGCTGAGGACTCTTGACCGTAATCCCCAGCTGTGTGGCCCCGAGTGCATTGCTTAAACTCTCTCTCGGGCTCCCTTTCGAGCTCTGACATGGGCCTAGCCATGCCCATCTCACAGGGCAGTGGTGACGCCGAAGCAAGCCCACACGGCGTTCCTAGCCCACTAGGAAGCACATAGAAAGTGCGCGGAAGGGGCGCCTGGGTGGCTCAGTCGGTTGAGTGTCCATTTCGGCTCAGGTCATGATCTCACGGTCTGTGAGTTCGAGCCCCACGTCGGGCTCTGTGTTGACGGCTCAGCCTGGAGCCTGCTTCCGATTCTGTGTCTCCTTCTCTCTCTGCCCCCGCCCCACTCATGCTCTGTCTCTGTCTCAGAAATAAATAAAAATTAAAAAAAAAAAAAAAAAAGAAAGTGCACGGAAGATGACAGCTGCTTCTCTTCTGAATTTAAAACCAGTGTCCTGATTTGACATGTCCATTTTGTTTGCTTAAAAAATAGCCCTCGTTTTTCTTTCTGCGGAAGTCATATATGTTCATTATAGAATCGTTAGAACATAGAGATAAGCAAGGAGGAGGTATTAGTCATCTGTAATGTCACCATCCGGAAATAAAACCTACGAATTACCCTTTTAGTGTTGTGCATGTACATATGTAAATGCACACACGCGTAAAACATACATTTTAATGGGATATTGCTATCTTCTCCTAGCTATATTCAGTGAGCACTTTTTTCATGTAAATATATATTTTTCACTGCATCCAGCAGCTGTTTTGCAGGCTACTGACCGTATCTTTATTTGGACAGCAGGTGGCTTCCTATCTCGTCTTGGCTCATCTCCATAATGCACCCCTCTCCACATTGGCGCCATGGGTCTGGGCTGCAGTGATGAGGCCTCTTCTGGACCCAGCCACGTGGGACAATGGAAATGTCATCAAGGATATGACTGTAAAGGTCATCACGGTTCCTGGAGCATCTCCATTGCCTTATCCCAGTGGGTCCTCGCTCTGCCCCCTTGGGGTTCTCTTTTACAGGTCAGGCACCTGAGGGTTCTGAGAAGCCAAGAAAATACCCAAGAACGTTGACCTCCAGGCCTGGATCTGAGCGCAGGGCTTTGGTTTCTCAGCAGAAGCTCGGTTTTACCACACGGGCATGGAGGCTGAGTGGCAGGGCGTCTCTCGAACTCTCTCAACCGGGGCTGGCTCCTCTGCCCCTCTCCCCCGCCCGGAAAATAAACAGATGAACACTCACAGTGCTTCTGGGGGTCCCACCGTCTTCCATTAATAGGAGAACATGAATGTTTGGAGCGGCACCTGGATAAGATGCCTCTTACCCCGCCTGGATGCCACTACCAGGCCGACTTCAGTTGTAACAGTCCTGTCTCACTGTCTTCCCTCTTCTGTTAGCCTCCGAGCCTCTGAGGTGGGACTTTCGTTTTCATCCCCCTAAAATCTGCCTACCGCAGAGGGAATACGGTAGGAGCTAGACTTGCTGAGTCAAGTGAATGGAGAGGGTTTTGCTTCTATCCATCATCTTGTAAGGTAGGCTGAGTTTCAACTCCAATGATGTGGTTGCACAGTGAGAATGATTGTTTCCTCTGTATTCACCTCTCTCCTCGATTTGATGCATTACTGGTGACACCCTAGGCTGCACTATGAATTCTTATTTTTATTTAGTTTTTATTTTCTTTAATGTTTATTTATTTTTGAGAGAAAGAGAGAGAGAAAGAGAGTGTGAGCAGGGGCAGGGGAGGGGCAGAGAGGGAGACACAGAACTCGAAGTGGGCTCCTGGCTCCGAGCTGTCAGCACAGAGCCCGATGTGGGGCTCGAACTCACAAACTGTGAGATCATGACCTGAGCCGAAGTCACATGCTTAACCAACTGAGCCACCCGGGTGCTTTGAATTCTTATTTCTAAATATGAATTGAATGGGAGTAACTTGGTGCTTTTTTTTATATTAGCTGATTTGGGGCAAGTTTCAACAGTTTTGGAAAGTGCTCATTTCTGTCCTTTGCTTGTTTATTTTTTGTGGTCTCAGTATACTATTTTTCTTATCGGTTTTCATGAGCACAGTGCATAGTAAAGAACGTAATTAGTCACTGTAGGCCACGTTGTGACAATTTGTCCTCCAAATTCTTGGCTGTTTTAATTGTAGTTCAAGGTTTGTTTTCCCAAGTGTAGCCTGTTTGCGTGTCTCTTGCCACTGTGTCTCTTGAATATTTTCATTTGAGAGATTTCTTCAAACACTTTAAAGTTTAGAGTGTCTTCCCTGTTCAAGAGACTTGGTAAGAAGGTGATCTAATTTAGCACGTGTTGTTATGTTTTAAGTTCTCACAGTGTACGTCGTATCTGGAGGTCATTTTGATGCTGGTTATGAAGTGACGTCCCAAGCTCATTTTCCCTCCCAAATATTACAATCCATCTTTCAATTCCACTTATTGGCTTATCTTTGCCATCTGTGCGTGTGCGCGCACACACACACACACACACACAATCCTTTGTGTTATTTTACAGATAAGAACATTGAGACATAAAGAGGCAAATTAATAATTCTGAACTCAACTAGTTAGTGGAAGATCTAAGAGGCACGCTCGTTTCTGTGGATTCCCAATCCAGGGCTCCATCCACCTTATACTACATTATCCCTATTTTGTTAGACACCACAATTTATGAGATCACTTATTTCCACTATCTTTCCAATGAGAACTACACTACCCAGTCTGGCAGCCATCAATTGATATGTGACTATCGGGTGCTTGGAATGTGACGAGTCCCACGGGAGATGCACTGCCGGCAGCAAACACACTGGGTTTTAAAGATTTGGTGCAAGTTACGGAGAGGGAGGGAGGCAAACCATAAGAGACTCTTGGATGCTGAGAACAAGCTGAGGGTTGATGCGGGGTGGGGGAGAGGGGAAAGTGGGTGATGGGCATGGGGGAGGGCACCTGTGGGGATGAGCACTGGGTGTTGTATGGAAACCAAGTTGACAATACATTATATCAAAAAATAAAAATAAAAACTTAGTGCAAAAAACAAGAAGGTAAATATCTCAATAATGTTTATATTGGTTACCGATTGAAACGATAGGGGGATATTTTGGACTGAATAAAGCGCAGCATTGACATTAATCGCAACTACTTTTTTTCGTTAAGTTTAATGTGAATATTAAAAAAAATCATATATGTAGCTCGTATTATGTTCTGACTAGACGGTGTTGGAAACTAGATTCTCAACTCTCTGTGGGGCTGTGGTTGTTCTGTTTTCTTATCATTTGATCCCAGCGATGAACACTGTCCCCAGTACATAATAGATGCTAAACATTGGTCAAATGAATGAATGTGAAGATACCTGAATGCCTAACTACAACCACACCCCCACCCCTTTTTTGAAAGTCGGTTTCATGCCCAACGCGGGCTTGGACTCACGGCCCTGAGACCAAGACTTGAGCCGAGATCGAGTGTCAGATGCGTAACCAACCGAGCCACTCAGGCACCCCAGTCACGCCCCCTTTTGAAAGGATCTGGTTTTCAAACACCACGCTTGCTAACTTGCCTTTTCTCCTTCAAGCTTGGCTAGGCCACATGATGAGGCTCCAAAAGGATCCTTAGTCACTAGGGATCAATAGGAAGCAATCCAGGAGGGGACAGTTACTCAAGCCACATGGGCAGCCTGTTTGAGAACCCTGACGTGTCAACAGAGGGAATAAGCCTGTGGTTCTGACGGTGCCTTGGCTGAGCACAGACAAATCTTAGATCTCAGGTTTCCACTTGCCTCAATGCCTCTCTCTCTCTCTCTCAAGCTCTCTCTCTCTCTATCCAAAGCATCCCAGTCCTCCTCATCAGGTGCTTCCTCAGCTTCTCTTTAAGAAGTCCTGTGCACCTACATGTCCTTATTCAGCCTTCCACCACACGTGTAAGTGGACAGCACAGCGGTTAGGGGTGCGGGCTCCGAGCTGGAGGGCCCAGCTTCGAATCCCATCCTTCCCACGTGTCACCTTTTCAATCATCGGGAAGTTGCTTTACCTCTCTCTGCCTCTTCTTCTTCGTTTGTGGAATCAGCACCGGACATAATAATTCTACAGTGTTTAGGGCCGTCTCGGACACAGTCATTACTTAATAGATATTCATGAATCTTCCCCATCAGAAGATAGCAGGGCCACCTAGAACTCATTCTAATTTGTAAACCGCACTCACTTTTTTGTTTACCTGTGCTCTTCTCTGGGTCCCGTGAGCCACAATCTGGGAGTTCAAGCATTCCATTTTCTCTGGACCTCCCTACGTTCCTGGTTGGCACGGAGGAGTCTAGGGGGAACAGGGACCACATGACCATGTCTCACGAGACAGGAAGCAGAGTTTGGCTGTGTGGGGTGATTGCAAAGTCCCTAGATGGGGAAGAGTGGGCTTGAGATACTGCCAAGACTCTGCCACTAATTCATCACTTGGTATTTCCTCTCTCTAGAAATTCGTTTCCTTATCTATAAAAAGAAAGGTATTGAGGCGATACGTGTTTCCCAAAGTGTTTTCTGCAAAACTTGGGTCCTATCAGATGGTTATTGAGAAATGACCTGTTTTAGTTTGGGTTCCCCCCAACGCATAATCTGAGCAAAGGTTTTGGTGACAAGTGGATTAGTCAAGAATTGATCCTGAGAAGCACAGCGAGGGTCAAGAAGTTGGACAAGGGAGACGGGAAAACCACAGAGGGAGAATTGAGGGGCAAGCTGCCAATGTGGGGAAGAGGGGCTCTATCTTCCTGGGATCCCTTGAGACACCAAAGGCAACATGCCACGGATTGTCCTGCCAAGGGATGAGGAATCTGGGTATTTAACACCCAACTCCTGTGCCTCATTGTTTGAGGATTTTTCCTGGAAGTGTGAACTCTGCCTGGGCTGAGAAAGGTCTCAGGCAAAGACAGAGAAGCTTCATGAGGTCAGAAGCCACAAACTGTCTGCTGAGGGCCAGGTAACTCTGGGGGACCAAGAAAGATGGCTATGCCACTCTGCGGGGCAGTCAAGTAGAGGGACAAAGATCTTGAGGTTGGTCGAAACCTTGCCACTTTATGGTCGTGTGACTCAGAGTGAGTTCCTCAGTTGTGTGAAAGGTCAGCTTCATAAGCATAACAAGGTTGAGGTGAGGACTAAAAGTGACTCGAACATACAGAACATACAGAAGCCTCTTCCCGGTGCCCCCATCATAAATGCTGCCTGTTTTATTTTATTATTATTATACTAAATAATTATTACTTACTCGACCGGAGAGAAATTGGTCTAACTGGGTTGCGCGCAGCACCCCCACCGTGCTTTTCCACCGATCCTGGGTTGATGCCGCGTGAGATGAGACCTCCATTTCCTCCCGCCTTTATGACGGTTTGTGAGTTGGGAAGAAGTTCCTTTACCCCCGGCAGGACACCTACGCAGCAACATACCCAGAAACGGTGTTGGCTGGAAACGTGCGGATTTCTGGGGCATCTCTCTGACGTCTTTTCACAGACACACAGCTGTGCAGAGAACCCTCAGTGAGCACACACCCATCTGGCCACGCCTGCATCATTGTCTGGTTTGGCCAAGGCGCACTGGGCCACCTCTGTGCCATTGCAGAATGAGAGGAAATACTCGCTGGTCCTCGAAGTCATTTGAGAACCAGGTAAGCGCACATTTCATTCCTCTTTGTAGAACTCTGAACTATCAGAGTAAATAAATAACTAAAATACCGAATTGGTGACCAGTTTGGCCACGTGTCCAGAGGAACAGAAACAGAGTTGGTGGGAGCATGTGAGAGGGAGCCTTTCAAAGCCTTCCAGGTATGCTGTTCGCTTGAAAATGTATAGTGTGGGGGAGTCTGGGTGGCTCGGTCGGTTGGGCGTCCGACTTCAGCTCAGGTCACGATCTCGCGGTCCGTGAGTTCGAGCCCCACGTCGGGCTCTGTGCTGACCGCTCAGAGCCTGGAGCCTGTTTCGGATTCTGTGTCTCCCTCTCTCTCTGCCCCTCCCCTGTTCATGCTCTGTCTCTGTCTCAAAAATAAATAAACGTTAAAAAAAAAATTAAAAAGAAAAGAAAATGTGTAGTGTGGAACGGGGCTTGCCAGAGGCTGGGAGTGCAGGGGAACAGGGAGTTAGTGTTTAACAGATACGGAGCGTCGGGGGCTCCGGCTGAGGAGGATGAGAAGGTTCTGGTGGTGACAGTGACAAGAACAATTGAATGTACTTACTGCCACTGAACTGCACACTTAAAATGGCTGAAATGGGATATTAAAGTTATATTAAATAAAATCGATATTAAAATTATATGTAATTAAATGTAATTATTTATTTCATTATCTAATTATATATATTAATATATTATATTAAAATATAATATATAAATTATATAATATATCATATATTAATTAATTAATATATTATATATAATAAGTATATAATATATTATATTATATAATTTATATAATATATAAATAATAATATAAAATATTATATTAAAATATAAAATGGGCATTTTATACTATGGATGTTTTACCAAAGTCTTAAAAATAAAATTTAAATTAATTTTATTAGTTTACTTTTGAGAGAGAAAGAGAGAGCGCACAAGCAGGGGAGGGGTACAGAGAGAGAGAGAGAGAGACAGAGACAGAGAATCCCAAGCAGGCTCAGAGCAGTCAGCAGGAGCCCGATGTGGGGCTCGATCTCAGAAACCTTGAGATGATAACCTGAGATGAAATCAAGAGTCGGACACTTAACCCACTGAGTCACCCAGGTGCCCCAATAAAATTTAAATTAAAAAAAGAAGAAGAAGAAGGGAAAACACGTGTAGTGTGGGGTATCTACTATGTCCCTCCAGATGGTAGGGGTCAATCAAGGACAAAGACACACAGGACCCTGGCAGGGTTATGCCCACCTTCTAGAGGGGAAGACAGGCCCAAGGAGGGAGCTTTATGATCCAGGAAGAGAGGTGTTCAAATCATAGACTCCGGGGGGCTGTGGACGCACAGAGAATGGATTCTGGGAATGGTGGTTCTCTGGAAAGTCTTCCTGGGCGGCCGCAGGGTTAGAGGGGGTGGATGTGGCTCTGGTAGAAGGAAAAGCAGGTCTGGAAGTTGGAGGCGGGGGCGGGAGTGGGGGGCGGAGAGCCCAGGGTCCAGGCATGAGCCAGAGGCAGGCCCAGTGCTGCAGGGGAGGAGGCGGTGAGGGGTGAGGAGGGAGGGCCTGGAGGATGGGACTGGAGATCGAGAAGCTGCCAGATCAGGAGGCAGTGAATCATTTCCCCCCGGGGGGCAGTGGAAAGCCACCTGAGGGTTTAGGAAGGGGAATGACACATTCACACGAGTCTTTCTGACAGCTCACAGTGGAAGAGTCTGGAAGGCAGGTGAGAGTGACAGGGAGCAGTGTGGCCACCAGAGAAACCCTTAATAGAGTGGCGGTCAGCTCTGCGAGACAGCAGGGTCCCGGGATCCAAGCGTGCAGGGCGGGGTGTATCTGCAGGTCACGGAGGGAGGAGTCATGAGTGGGGCACGGATTCCTGGCTTGAGCAGCGGAGCAGACAGAGAGCTTGACAAATGTTTGCTGCCTGCCTGTTCAGGCGGGTGGATGGATACTGGGCTGCTTTTGAACCTCCGTGCCTTTTTTTTTACATGTCTATTTATTCAGAGAAAGAGCAAGAGCGGGGGAGGGGCAGGGAGCGAGGGAGAGAGAGAATCCCAAGCAGGCTCCACGCCCAGCACAGAGCCCGACGTGGGGCCCCATCGCACAACCATGAGATCGTGCGCGACCTGAGCGGAAATCACGGGTCAGACGCTCAACCAACTGAGCCGCCCAGGCGCCCCTGAGATTCTGTGCCTTGGAGCACACCGTTCACCTCGAGATAGTCTAGTTCCCCAAGTCCCTGAAAACGCATGCCAACCCTCCTCCGACCCTCCCCTTCCAAACTCACTTGTTCAGGTTCCCCCGGCATCCTGCCATTTCCTCTTTCTAAGCGCCCTTGACCTTGCCAGCTCACCCCTCTGCCTCTGCACGCTTTAATGAAAGGAGGGACTGTCTTCCCTCTGTGCTCCCAGCGTCTGCAGGACGGAGGGTGTTAAATTAGTGCTTGTTGAATGGACCGGCACGTTTACCCCGGACTTCCGATTCACCGGATTATAAGCCCCAGAAGAGCGAGAGTCCCACTTGCCTCGTTCACCCTCCTGTTCACCGAGTCTGCCTGTCACATCCGAAGTGTCTGATCGGAAGCATTTGGCCTGGATTAACTGGCAGAGCCGGAATGGATTTTCTTACAGGGTCATATGTGAAAAGTATAGCTGAACGAATCTTTGCTCCTGCCAAACTTCCGTAGTACTGTGGGACAGCAAGCGTTAGCATTCTTTCTACAACTTTCTCATATGTACCTGTGAGAGGGAATTTAGCACACATACTCATGCACTTCATTCATTCATTCATTCATTCATTCATGTATTTATTCTTTCAACACTGTCTTTCGATCTGCTCCGGTCACAGAAACCCAGGTGTTCATTTGCTGGCTCTGGACACCGTCCTCCACCAACGAAACGGGGCGATGGCAAAGCTGGAGACTGTCGTGAGGGTATGGTCCTCGCCAGGATGTTCATTCGAAAGAACACAGAGGAGATGTGTGATCCCTTTTCCTCATACTTGTAAAGACCTACGTCTAAAGACCTACAGTCTCTGGGAAGCAGATGTCAGCTCCCCCAAGAGGTCTGACGACGCAGGGAGAAGCTTCTCTGTGAGGTGGGCCTCCTGTGTGAGAAGGCTTTCTTAGTGGCTGGGTGTGGACACGGTTGACGTGTCGTCCGGCTTTCTTCCACACGGGGTACCGGTCGGGATGGGTGATCTCTGCGTTCGTTCTAAGTTTCTGGAATCCTAAGGCTGAGTGAGTCTTTTGCAGGGTAACTTTCCTTCAGCTTAGCGTTCATAACTTTTCAACTGATTTGTTAGCATCTCGAATGGAGGGGCCACATCCCATCAAGCCAGGGTCATGGTCCAGAAATGTTAGATTTGAACCTTTGTTTGGCTTCTCATCCGCTGTGTGACCACGGGGTAGTTACATAACCTCTCTGAGCCTCATGTCCCCCTTCTAAAGAGAGGAGCCCCACACCTGCCTCCTGGGTTGCCACGGAAATTACCTGAGATAGCATATGTAACAACACGCAGGACCACCTCTGGTACAGGATGGGGGGGGGGGGGGGGGGAGGAATATAATCTTTTATGGTCGCGTTTCGTCTCTCTGCTCTGTCAATTTTGGCAAGCGACTTCGGAGAAAAAAACGGGACCCACCTTCATGATTCCATTAATTGATGTATGCAAAGCTCTCAGGACAACCTCTGCCACAGGCAAAGCATTAACATATAAATGTCAGTAATAATTATTACCTTTAGGGTGCCCTTCTAACACCCTGCACATCCCCCTGCTTCGTTCTCCTGGATGTCTTGTAATTACCAATCTTCACCTGCCTGGCCCACCACCCGCCGCAGTGCCTCCTTGTTCGCCCCCAGCCCTTGCCCTGGCACCCACACAGAGCCCGGGTCATAGCAAACGTCTAAGTCATCCACCGTAATTAACGAATGCAGCGGCCACCGTCGCCCGAAGCTCTACTTTGCGGCTCCGTATTAGGCTCCCTGAGTGATCTCCCAGAAGCACTGCCTGAGGAGTCTTGCCTCGGGCCAGGGTCCCCACAGTGCACAGCTCTGGGGGTTAGCGGGCACTTTGGAGTCTCCTCAGATGCCCCCGCTGGGCGCCCTGGCCGCTGTGCGCATGCTGTCTCTGGGTGCCGCGCAGCCTCGAGGCCCTACCTGCAGGGCAGGGTCCAGTGTGCAGGGCGCTCCGGACCCCCAGGAACACCCGGGCGTGGGGTGCAGCGCCTGGATAATCAGCACTTGTGTGTGCTATGTGAGGGATTCCTGGGAAGCCACACCAACCCTTTAAACGGAGTTTCCGTGGCAATAAAATATTCCAGGAAAACGTAAAGTGCTGGCAGTCACATCTCATTTCTGACTCTGCAGCTGGGGAGAGGCTGGTGTTGGCACAGATAAGAAAGAGAATGCCGGGGGAGTGTCTGGTATTCCAATTAGTTCTGTGTTTCTCCCAGGCTGGACTTCAGGGCTGACCCTGTTTTGAAATATTTGGGCAAAGGGGTGTTGACGCGAAGCTGCTTGTGTACACAGTTTTCCTGTGGGAACCAAGTCCCTAACATGGGTCACACAGGCACTTACTTCCTACCCCTCATGTGGATTCCCAGGCCCGGAAACTTGTGGCGGGGCTCCGTCTCCCAGGAAGATGCTGTGAAATACAGCCAGGAGCGCGTTTGGGGAGCTGGAGGTGGGGTGCAGGGGAGAGCCATGTATTTTGAAATTATTCGGATTGTATGCAATGTTAAAGAGACCCCAATTTGCTTAATTAAGCCTCAAAAAGATTCATTTATTGGAAGGACGCTGGCTAGCAAGAGTTGAACAGCAAAGATGCCTAAAGGGAGGGGACTAGAGAGGTTTGGGGGACCTGAGCAGCGGCGTCTGGGGCTCTCTGGAGCAGGGGCTGCCCATGTTCCCCGTGACGTGCCCCAGCGGAAATATCTTCCAACCCAGGGCCGCGTTCAACTCGCATCTGGTAGTGCAAAAGCAGCCGTGGACCACAGCACAAAGGAGTAGCGTGCCTGCCCGACGTTATTTACAAAAGCAGGCAGTTGGCCAGTTTGGCCCTGGAGCAGGAGGTGCGGGGGCCAAAGTTGCTCAGCAAGCAAGGAACGCCCCCCGCCCCGCCTCGCCCGACTTCCCTCCCTGGGCGTGACTCCGCCTCCAGACCCTCTCAAAGGGGAATCCTGATTGGTGAGCGCTGCGTGGTGACTGGGTTAGTAGCCCAGCCCTAAGCCAATCAGTTCGCTGTCACCGCTGACCACAGTGATTGGCTCAAGTTGGTCCAATCAGAGTAAAGAAAGCACTTTTGCGCCTTGAAAAGGCGGAAAAGGGACTTTCACCTTTGCCTCCCTCCCCCTCCTCTCTCCCTCATCCCTCTTTCTACGTTTTTCCCCCCTTCCCTCTCTCAACCCTCTGTGTCTCCTGTCCTCCCTCCTTCCCTCCCCTGTACAGGTGTAGTTGATAGCTGGGAAGGAGTTCATGGAATCTGAGGGTTTCATTGACCAGGATCCAAGGCTCTCGCCCACGTCCCTTTCCACTTCGAGTTACATCAGCCTGAGACAGATCGGTGTTCTCAGACTTTACTGTGTGCCAGGTGGCAGCGAGCCCTGGGCCCTGGGGGTATAGAGGTGGATACGCCCCTCCCCATGTCCACAGCAAACCCATGGTCGATGAGGAAGATGGACACACAAGAAAACCACAATGCAGTGTGGTGCAGCAAACACTGAGAGAAGGGGGAGAAGGAGGAGGCCCCGGAACAGAAGCCTGGAGGAAAGAGACTGAACAGAGCCTGGGGAGAACTGAAGTATGAAAGGAGCACAGACAGGGACACGCAAATGTGGTGGCAGAAGGTGGGAAACTCTACCGTGTTCAGAGCTGGCTCTTCATGTCTTCCACACCCCACCTGCTCCTGAGACCCGGGCTTCTTTAGAATAACGGATCGGGATGGAGAGAGGAGCCTCGATGCTGCCACTCAGCAGCTACTGGAAGCCTCAGCGGGCCGGTGCTGGGAGCAGCTGGCAGGGGCACAGCCCAGTGATGGCAGAGTAAAGAGCTGGCCCTCCAGGACGGATGTCTCCGGGCCACGTGGACAATCTTCAAGCCTCTGCCCGAGCGACTACCATGCATTTCTGCAGCCCCCTGGACTCTGTAATGGGAAGTCTGAGGCTAGACTGATGTCAATCGAATAGACTTGCCTCCCCATTGTGACTCAGAGACATCCCCTCTGTGTGACCTTGGGGAAGTCATTTTACCTCTCTCTATGCAGTTAGCTCATTTGGCCAATGGGACTAGTCTCTAGGAATGGCCCGTGGGTCTGGAAAGCATAAATACCGAGTGCCTGGCATATAGGACGTGTAGACACAAGACAGTACGATTATCAACTCAGCAAAACAGGCGCCAGGACGAGAAGGGGTCAATGGAATCAGAGGGTTTGGGGAGCCAGTGGGGTGGCTGACACGTATGAAAACAGGTGGAGACTCCTGTCTATACCCTTGGGCTGCTTGAGTCATGGGCTGACCCAGACGTGCCCTCAATTTTGGATTTTCTCCTTACATGTCAAGGCCTACCCACATACTTAGCCTTGGAAGAGGACATGACCTTTGACCCTTGGGCAGATGCCCAGATCTTTCTATTCACCCAAATGCCTGAACACTGGAGCTTCAAGCACTCACCATGTATATTTGTTTAAAAAGTAGGTCTGTTTAGGGGCACCTGGGATGGCTCAGTTGGTTGAGCATCTGACTCTTGATTTTGGCTCAGGTCATGATCCCAGGGTCATGGGATCGAGCCCCACGTCCGGCTCCACACGGAGTGTGCATCCTGCTTGAGATTCTCTCTCTCTCTTTGTCTCTGCCCTTCCTCTGCTCACATGCTCGTGTGCTCTCTTTCTGTCTCTAAAATAAAAAATAAAATAAGGACGCCTGAGTAGCTCAGTCGGTGAAGCATCTGACTCTTGACTTCAGCTCAGGTCATGATCTCACGGTTCATGAGCTCGAGCCCCGCACTGGGCTCTGCGCTGACCGCGCAAAGCCTGCTTCTAATTTTAATTATTAATTATTAATATATTCATTGACCTGTTTGAATAATTAAGCCCAATACTATTTTTTAAAACCGCTTTAGCTGACCCAGAATGTCCTGTGCTTTGGAAGAAGGATCTGCCTTGCTTGGCCTAGTTGGCGGGTTTCGCAAAACCTTAATTTCCTTTTCTCCCGCTGCCTCCAAATCTTCAGCGAATAGCCCCCGGGAGAAGCCATTGTCTTCTGCATCTTGAGGCACTGATGGTTTTAGGATCCAGAGCCTATTTGATGTTTGGAAGGGGAGAACCCCCAGGGGGTGATTTGTTTCTCTTGTTGGGTCTGTCGCCAGCATTTGTGGGTGCTTTGTTTTCACAGCTGCAACCACCTCTGAGGGAGCAGATCCTCAGTCGCCCAGATGGACCCAAGCAGAGAGCAACGTGTCCGTCCACACTTTTCACTTGTGGACACATGCACGGAAGGGGGATGGGCTCCGTGAGATGGGAATTCAAGGTCCAGAATGTTTGGACTTGTGGCTCCCAAAGGACTGCCTCCTGGAGCGGTGGTCTCCTTCCTCACGCTGTTCTGGTGGAAAGGGCACGAGCTCTGGAGGGAGGAGCCCCTAGGACATGCACACAACGTCTGAAGCTCAGGGTCACGGTTGGAGAAGCAGGGGTCATAGAAGTCACCTCCAGGAGTGCTCCCAGGAAGAAGTGCGACTTGGAATGGGGACATGGGTCAGACCGCCTGCCCTTCTGTCTAAGGTGGCTTTGACAGAGCAACGACTGAGGGTGGGGTTCCAAGTGACAGTGGCCTGGCTATTTCCAGGACAGTGAGAAAAAGGCCTTCATTGCAGCAAAGTGTCTCACGCAGCACCTTTACCGCAAGACCCTGGAATGAGAACTGGGGCCTCTCTGGGGCACACGGATGACATGAACTTGAGGACCCCTGGCTCAGGGTCTGTGGGCAGCCTGCCAGGGAAAGCACGGAGAAGCTGCCTTGGGTGGCCTTGTAACCAGCCTTTCCACCTCAGGTATTTATTCAGTGTGCAGAGAGAGCCCTGGACAAGACCTTGGAGGCGCAGAGATGGGCCAGGCATGGCCCCCTCCTACAGACATCCCAGTTCAGTGGTTGCCTTATTTTAGCTATTTGGGCCTCTGGGAAGTGGGGGAGGGATGTTCTCCTGTTCTAAACTGATAAGCCATGAGATGAATCCCCATGTGCAACGGATTCTGCTCAAGGCACTAGAGACACAGTAAATAAGGCCAGCTCCCTGCCCCGGGGGTGCTCCTGCTCTGGGGCACAGGTGGCTGCTAAGCCTTGTCAGAAATCAACTCTAAACCCTTTGGCACGATGGTCGAGATCTTTTTAAAAAAAATTTTTTTTAATGTTTATTTATTTTTGAGAGAGACAGAGTGTGAACAGGGGAGGGGCAGAGAGAGGGAGACACAGAATCCGAACAGGCTCCAGGCTCTGAGCTATCAGCCCAGAGCCCGACTCGGGGCTTGAACTCACAAGCCGTGAGATCGTGACCTGAGCCGAAGCCGGACGCTTAACCAACTGAGCCACCCAGGCGCCCCACAATGGTTGAGATCTTTAACAATTTGGCTGCACCTACATTTCCCCGTCTTTCCTTTTCCAGTCTGCTCCAGTTCCCCCTGATAGGGCCATGCCACCCTCCAGGGCCTGGAATGTTCAGGCCTCAAAGCTCTGCCCCTCTGGTCTCTCTACAGGGAGACTGTTTTTCCCCAGACTCAATCCACTCGTATCATTCTTACCCTTGAAGGTCAACGGCAGACGTGAGGAGAGGAGTTTTGAATTCCCACCAACGTAGGGGAATATAGAAAAGTCTGCTCCTCTCCAGCTTGAGGGGGCGGGGGTTAGATTTAAAATTAGTCTGGAATGCTCATTGGTGGGTTGGAGGAGGGGGCGGTGGGAGAAAGAAGGAACTCGTTTTTACTCAGCACAGACTTTCTGCCAGACCTGGAAGGGTTCTCTTCCCTATTTGTTATAGCCTGTACAAGTTAAAATTCAAGCCTTGCCAGCTTCTAGCTACACGACCTTGGGCAATTCCACAAATCTCTTTTCTTTGGTCTTCTTATCTGTAAAATGGCAAGAATAACAGCATAGTCCTTGCTGTCAGGTTTACATTACTTAAGGCATCTCTGGGATTCTGAGACGCGAGATAGGTGTTGGCTGTTATAAAATGACCCTCAGTGTCACAAGCGCTGCATCCTTATTTTGCTCTCTCTAAAGATTTTTTTTTTTTCTCCTCTCTGTTTCTCAGGTGGTAAAAGGCTCACAGAGGCCAGCCGAGCGTGTCCGGAGTCGCAAGGAGAGCTCAGCAGGGTCGGTTTTCAAAACCAGAGCTCCCTGTGCATTGTGACGCATACCATTCTGGCTGTCTGTTCCCACTGATTCCAACGCCTGCGCCCTCAGGCTCTGCCAGTGTCGGTTCCTGGTTTGCGCTGCGGTTCTTCGCTTCCGGTAATGAGTTCTCTGTCAATTACCCGCTCCTGCCCCCGTGGTCTCCAGGGCTGCGCTGGCCAATTGTTCCTTCAGGCCCAGGTCTGGGCAGGCGTCTCAATTTGGGCAGCAATTTCGTGGTCAATCACAATCTAAAACAGAGACAGCGAGGCAGCCTTACGCCCAGTGATTTCTGGAGACCAGCCAGCCCTGTCTCCCAATAAAGACACTCCATCTCTCAGCATGGAGTTTTCCAGTAGACGTGCCATGCTAAGCCCGGCCAGCGCTAATTATAATTGGTTCTGGCTAGTTCCCGCAGGAGCTGTTAAATTCTTTATTTGCCCACTTTCTGGGGGCGGTTTTCTACCTTTAAGAAAGGACCCCTTAAGAAAAAAATAAAAAATAAATAAAAGAAGGAACCCCTTGCATCCCTGAAAAAAAAAAAGCGTCTCCCCTGATCCATGCTAAAATATATCCTCTTACTACTATCCTTCTCATGCCAGCTATCAGTGGTCTCTTTAAGTGGACAGGTTTCGGATCACTAGAATATTAGTGCTGGTCATTGGTGTGGTGGCCGGATGGCGTGTGCCCTGATTTCTCTGATAGACCTTAAGCTTGGGGTTCCAGACATCAGGTTCTCTGTAGGGAATGTTTGCTGGCAAACGACCTTCCCTGCAATGAGGACTAGCGAGTGGAAACCCTGCCCGGTTATCCTTGTGGTTTATACAGATTGAATCAGACGCTTATGGGGTTCAACACTTGCCATCACTAAGTTGAAATGTCCTGTTTATTTAGGACTTGCCTTTTAGCTGACTATGGCTTCAGATCATCCAGGGGTCTTAGTAACTGCATGGGGTAAGTGGCTGTCTACGGTCATAAAATACTCGACTCATGGTTCTCCTCTTTGGTCCTGGGAGTAAGTCTTTGAAGTAAGGATTATTATTTTCTCCGTTTACCAGATGAGGAAATGGGGTTCCGAGTGGTTAAGTAATGTGCCCCAGGCCACACAGTTCTGACAGACCAAAGCATTAGGACTTGGTGTTAATTGGATGTCAAGCCTCTTGTTCTTCTCATTCTGTGTATTTTTCCTTGTTTATTCATTTATTCCAAAACTATTTATTGGGAGCTTACCAGACAGTAATCTCAGCACTTGAAAGTCCAACAGCAAAGAACTGGTTTCTGCCATGGTGGGAGATAGACACCAACAGTCACTACTGGAAGGGGGTGTTTGGGAGCACCTGGGTGACTCAGCCGGTCATGTGTAGACCTCTTGGTTTTGCCTCAGTTCGGGATCGCACGGTTGTGAGTTCAAGCCCCGTGTCGGACTCCGCACTGACAGTGCAGAGCCGGCTTGGGATTCTCTCTCTCTCTGCCCCTCCCTTTCTCGCACGCTCTCTCTCCCTCTATCTCAAAATAAATAAATAAACATTAAAGAAAAAAAAAAGAAAGTGATGTCTGTTCGGCAGAGGTTGGTGGAGCGTAAACTGGGACGGCCTCCGTGGAGGATGATTGGGCAATAGCTCTTGAAATCTAAAACACACTTCCACTTCGACCCAGCACTTTGACTCCCGGGTAATTTATCCCACAGGCGTATCAGCGCCTGCGTGAAGCCACGGACACGTGTACAAGCATATTCATGGCGTCACCGAACAAGCATATTCACGGCCGGAGTGGAAACGACCTGAACACCCACTGCGGGGGCTGATTACATAGGACATGACGTGGGCCTTCGGTGGAGGACGCCGTAGGCGTTAAAAGGAGTAAAGCAGCCCATAAATGGGTGATCGACAGCTGGCTAGATAGTTGGATACATAGATGAAATGACAGCTAAGGTATTTTGTCAAGTGAAAAAAGTTATTTCGTGTGCTGCTGTTTAATTTTGGGAAAACTCAGTAGATGTTCTTGGTTGCACAAACCACACAGGAAAAGGCTCTGTGAGAAAGTGGGAGGCACAGGCACCTGCAGGCCTCTTTCTCCTCTGCGGGGTCTCTTGTATCGTTTGGATGCACATGCGATGTGTGTTCCAGAAGCTATAGGAAAGGGAAGAAAGGACAGCGTCAGAGTGACCGGCGGTGGGCCCATTAAGGTTTCCTCGTCAAGTTGACATTTCAATGGAGATCCGAGTAAGAGAAGGGAGAGGGGCTCGTGACAAACCTTCGGAGGAGAGGGAGCAGCTGGTCAAAGTCCTGCGGGTGGGAGTGAGCAGGGGTGAGAGACTCCGGTGGAGGGGCCGAGTGGGTGAGGGGAAAGCCGCACAGGATGCGTCCAGGGATGTAGGCACGTGCCAGATCACGTAGATATTCCATCAACCTGCAGAAGGAGTTGGGATGTTATCCACGGGTGACGAGGGTGAGAAGTCACTGGCCAGCCAGGCAATTGCTCTGCTGGCGAGGAGGAGTCTCAAAGATAATTTCCAATGGTTTGATTGGGGCAACCAGGTATGATACACCATGGTGAGGAATCCTGGGAAAGAGCAGGCTTGGAGGGGCATCAGGAGTTCTGTTTCTGTTTGTTTGTTTTGTTTTTAAAGAGAAAGAGTGAGTGGTGAAGGGGCACACACACACACACACACACACACACACAGAAAGAGAAAATCCTTAGCAGGCTCTGCACTGTCAGCCCAGAGCCCAGCACAGGGCTTGAACTCATGAACCATGCAGTCATGACCTGAGCTGAAATGAAGAGTCAGACGCTTGAGCAACTGAGCCACCCAGGCACCCCAGTAGTTCCGTTTTGACCATGTGACTTTTTTTTTTTTAATTTTTTTTTTCAACGTTTTTTATTTTATTTTTGGGACAGAGAGAGACAGAGCATGAACCGGGGAGGGGCAGAGAGAGAGGGAGACACAGAATCGGAAACAGGCTCCAGGCTCCGAGCCATCAGCCCAGAGCCTGACGCGGGGCTCGAACTCACGGACCGCGAGATCGTGACCTGGCTGAAGTCGGACGCTTAACCGACTGCGCCACCCAGGCGCCCCTGACCATGTGACTTTTGACGTCCCTACTGAGATCACGTCAGGGTGTCCAGTAGACATTTGACTGTAAGTGGTTGCAGAATTTGGGAGAGGGAAGAGGGGCAAACAGAGCCCTGACCATTCTGAGTGATTAGATGACACTCACAGCTATGCGACCACATCAGAGAGGGTGTAGTGAAGAAGACAGGACCCTAGGAGGCTCCCACGTCCCCGAGGGAAGCAGAAGAGCAAGAACAAGGAAATGATACTGAAGGCGGGGGAGGAACAACCCGTGGGCTGGGAGGAGAACTTGAGAAGTGTGGGCTCATAGAAGCCGAGAGAAGGAGGCGATGCAGGAAAGACACAGTGGTCATGTGGGTCAAGTTCGGCTGAGTGGTGTTTGGTGACCCTGTGGGAAACAGTCTTGACAGGGGAGCAGGGACAGAAATCCAAGCAAATGACCTGAGGAGAGAACACTGGGTGAGCAAATGGAGCTGGGCATGGCACACAGTTGCCAAATGTCCTTCAGAAAAAGAAACAGATGGGAGATACTATAGCATTTGGGATGCCGATGGGAATGATCCGGTAGAGAGGGGATAGTTGGGGAAGACGGAAAAGGAGGGTACAATGACAGGAGCAAAGTCCTTGAGTGGATCAGAGTCGGTGAGTTCTAGAACACAAGCGGGAGGCTCACCCGTGAGAACCAGAGACACTTTTTTTTTTTTCATGAAAAGATAGAATAGGGAGAGTATGTGGGTAGGTGTTTGGAATGGGTAGAGGGAAGATGAATGAGAACTTATATGATTCTTTCCCTGTTCTCCATGAATCAAAATTGTATTCTACCCATAAGTGACGTATCTCGTAATGGGAGGATGGCGTGGAAGTAGGAGACAGAAGACAGGTTCAAGAAGAGGGAAGGGACTCGTGGGTGGCTCAGTCGGTGAAGCGTCTGACTCTGGGTTTCTGGGTTTCGGCTCAGGTCATGATCTCACAGTTCATGAGTTCAAGCCCCGCGTCGGGCTCTGCGCTGACAGTGCGGAACCTGCTTGGGATTCTCTCTCTCTCCTCCCGCCCGTCTGCCCCTCCCTGCTTGCTCTCTCTCTCTCTCTCTCAAAATAAATCAACTTTTAAAAAAAGAAGAGGGAAAATGCGGACTTGTCACTTTGGAAAGTAGGAGCAACAGGCATGTTTTGCATATTGATTTGAAATATGATGCCCTAAAGTTAAAGTGAGGTCCCTGAGCGATGTGGTGTATTTTTCATCAGCAATATTCAGCATCTCTGGTGTAGTGGGAATGAGGTTTGGGCCTTGATGGGCCAAGAATGATGGAGAGAGGGGGGTGGGGCAAATGACGTAGGGGTGTTTTCCTGCAAGTGACTCCAGCAGTGAGCCATGGTCTCCGACCAGGTTGCATTTTAAAACTTAAAATGATAACTTGGTAGGGCTAATGAGTTCCCCCACAAGTGTTGCAGTGGGTATCCTCACAGAAGAAGTGATAGGAGCATGTGATGCAGCTTGGAAGAGATGTCAGGCGGTTGCCGTTATTGGTAAGACAAGGCCAAGAGCATCCGCACGGACGTGTGTAGAGAAGATCATAGAAAAAGACCCAAGAGGTGGGGGAGGAGAGAGGAACAGATTATCGGAGGGGAAGCCAGGGTTGGCAGGTGGACCATATACATGGATATTTAAATCTTTGTGAATGATGATGAGATCGAAGGAAAGGAAGACAGCGATCCAGGAACCGAAGGTACCAATGAATAAGTGGAGTAACAGAGAGTCAGCGAGGTGATGTGTTTATTACCTGCAGCAATATTCAACCGCTCAGCTGTAGGCCAGGGTGTACGGAAGCAAGAAATTGATGAGGCCTGGGGCTTGACCAGGTAAGAATGACGGGAAGAGGCAAGAGTTAAGGTCGTTTTCAAGGAAGTGATTGCAGTGATAAGCCATGGTCCCCGAGGCAGGGAGGGAAGCAAGTGGGTGTGGGTGACAATGGAAGAGTGCCAGAGGATGGCCGGCTTCCAAGGAATTGAGGTTTGGGAAGATGGGGTTTAAAGATACTGAAGAGGGAAACCTGGGTGGCTCAGTCGGTTAAGCATCGGACTTTGGCTCAGTCGCGATCTCACGGTTTGTGAGTTCGAGCCGCGTGTCGGGCTCTGCACTGGTGGTGTGGAGCCTGCTTGGGATTCTCTCTCTCTCTCTCTCTCTCTCTCTCTCCCGTCTCTCTGCCCTTCCTCACTTCTCGCTCTCTCTCAAAATAAATAAATAAACTTAAAAACAATTAATAAATATACTGAAGAAATAATCAGGGAGGGAGTGGACGCCTGCCCCACCTGTCAGGTCTGCACCAAGTGCCACAGAATGTGGCAAAAATATCACGGTTGGGGCTGACGGTCTCAGCAGCAGGGCTCACACAGACCAGTGACTGCCAGAGCGTTAACTGGTAGACAGGAGAGCGCAGGTTTGGGACGGGAGCCCTGGAGCCTGGCTCCGTTCTGGCCTTCGGTATTTGTCAAATGGATGACTTCTGGGCCTTTTATTGCACTCTCTCTCTCCCCTCTCCCCACCCCTTCTCACTGATTCATTCATATTCTTCTTTTTTCTCGGGTAGAATAGAAAGCCCTTCAAGGGCAGCATGTGTGGACACGCGTTATGCTTTCCCTACAGAGCCAAGCACCACGAGGGCAGGTAGGAAGGCGTATTTTTTAATTCGCGTATTAGCGATGCTGTTGGCTGCAAATGACGGAAACCCACCTCAATCTGCCTCGGAGGAAGAAAATGGAATAATGGCTTCAGAAGACCAGGAATTTCACAGGGCGCGTCCGGCTTCAGGGACGCCCCTCTCCTCCGAGTCCGTACCACTTTCACTGGGCGTTCGTCTCCGCCACTCCTTCTGCTCTGGCTCAGTGTCAGTCTCTCCCGAATGGGGTGGAGAAGGCCACCAGCAGCTCCAGGCTCCTGCACCTGCAAAATGGCGGCCCTGTGAGGGGACAGCCCTCTCCCGGTGGCCACACAGCATTCCCGTGGCTGACGTGATTGGTCTTCCTCGGATCTTACGCCCACGTGTGAACCCGGGCTGGAGAGATGGCTTCTCTGATGGACTGGGTTGTGAGCTCACCTTAGAGACAGAGAAGGGGTCAGCCCTGTCCGGCCTCACAAACAGAACACGGAAACGGGTGCCCGGGCGGCTCAGTCAGTTGGGCGTCTGACTTCGGCTCAGATCGCGGTCTCGGGGTTCGTGAGTTCGAGCCCCACGTCGGGCTCTGTGCCGACAGCTCGGAGCCTGGAGCCTGCTTTGGATCCTCTGTCCTCTGTCTCTCTGCCCCTCCCCCACTTGTGTGCTCTCTCAAATAAATAAATAAGAACAGGGAAGAAGCAGGTTTTCTCGAAAGAATATTGGGGTGCTCTTACTGAAGAGAACTGCTGGGCCAACAGAAACTCCAGAGTCCATACACAGGCCAGGGAGGGGTGGGGGGTGGACGGTAACAGAAGCTGCCAACACGGCTGGAGAAACGCCCTGGTACCCGGGACTGAGGAGGGTTAACAACATACAGCATCTTCTGTAACCCTCCTGTTGGCTTCTGGGCTCCCACCATGCCTTGCCGTGCGATGGTACGTAAGCCTCTGATGTTCTCTGGGGTCAATGAGTTCCGAGGATATTGCTTTGTCTGGGGCCCCCTCCCGTGGTAGATGTCAGCACAAATGGCCACGATTCTCCTCCCTGTAGCCACAGCCCTGGCCACGGGACCAGCCTGCCACCCCACGTCCTGAATTAAGGCTGGCGCACGGACTTGCTTCGGCCTGGAGCCGTCGGCAGCCGCGAGTGTCAGTTCTATGTTGGGCCTCGGAGGGTCCTGTGTGTTTCTTCTCACCGTGTCGGGAGCCTGTCCAGCGGCCACGTAAACAAGCCTGAGCTAGTCTGCTAACGCTTGAGCCCACAGGGAGACGGGGGTCTCGGCCTCTTCAGCTGGCCAGGTCCTCGAGCACCTGCTGGCGAGTGCAGACGCGGGACCCGGCCCAGGTAAGCTCAGCAGAGCCCAGCCCGGACCCACAGACAGGAGCTAGATAAACGCTTGTGATTTTAAGATACTAAACCTGGGGGAGGTCCGTTCTGTATGGACAACCCTTGATACATTCCTTCTGTAGCTCAGGGTTTTTGTATCTTCCATTCTTGTTAAATGCCACTTTCTGCCGCTCTCTGAATGTATTTGGTCAGATGAAGTCTCTCTCTTCCCCCACGAAGCCGGGCTCCCTGCACATTCAACAGCCTTCCTTAATGTATCAGCCCCAGCTCCGAGGGTTTGGGTCTACAAGTGACGGGCAGCAGTCTCTACAATAAAAAGCAGGTTCAAGGATGCTTCCCTTGATCGACTGAGTCGCATTGATTTTGTCTGTTTGTGTCCTGAAGTCCTGATGAATGTTGTCATACTGAGGCCTTTCCCTTTCACTGGTTTTTAGCTGGTTCTTATCTGTGCTGCTAAAGTTTTGCTCTTTTACACCTTCGTGTCTCAGTACTTCGCCTAATGAGTTTGGGAGTGGGACTTCGGAGGACGCTGGCTGTGCCTCCTTGAGCAGATCTGCCTCGGAGGTTCCCAGCCCCACGGCATTAGAGCCCGTCAGCATTGGCCTCTCAGGATCTCAGAAAGGATGCAATGAAGCTGCACGTCTGCAGGTGTTAGCACAGTGCCCGGCAAACAGAACGAGCCTGCTCCATGCTGGTTCCTTTCTTTCCTAACCGTTGTCACCCTCATGAAGCCCCTACATGTGACAGGTCCTGTGATGGTTGCTGGGGATGCAGAGATAAATAAGGCATCAAGCGTGTGATGTTTTCATTAGGATGATTTTTTTTTTTTAATGTTTACTTATTTATTTTGGAGAGAGGGGAAGAGAGAATCCCAAGCAGGCTCCACACGGTCGGTGCAGAGCCTGATGCGGGGTTCGAACTCACAAACCGGGATGTCACGACCTGAGCAGAAATCAGACTCCAAGAAGGTCTGTGACTTGCCTGAGGCTGCGTGAGTGTGCTTCCCAGGGCCAGGCCTCTGGGCTCCGGGATCAAGATTTTGTTTTCAAACGCCCCGGCATATTGTGCATCTTCATAAGTGTATTTGAGTTGCCATCTTCTGGGGTATAAGATTACAGATTCTCAGCGGGGAGAGAGGATCTCCTCCAATTTCCAAAGCAGACTACGGTTCTTCTAGCTTTGAAATAGAATTGGTTTTCTGAGTTTAAAAGAAAGATGACCAATTAAGCAAGTAAACCATGAGAGCAGCCGACCTGCTCGCCAGAGGGATGCGTCTGGTGCCCGAGGCGCACCAGGTCGTGGACCAGAGACGTGGCAGGCGGGTGGGGAATGCAGACCCCTGGAGGGGACTGTCAGCCAGCCAGGAGCTGCAGGTGAAATGGTCTCAGACAGACAGGGAGAGGTAACAGTGAAGAGACGGCAAGTTCTGAGTCCCAGGAAACTTCCACCGGAAGTTCATCAGCCTAGTGGCAGCCAGTCCTGGAAAGGCCAGGCTGAATTAGTAGGAAGGGAGAATTCCGGAACATTTCTTTAGAGTCATGTGGTATCATTGCTTCTACATTAAACACTAAAACACAGACTGGGCTCGACTTAATGATAAGGAGAAGTTTAATGTTTACTTTTAAATGTTTCTGAAGGAATATTTTAGTTGGTGGGTTGCCATCCTGCCAGGCACAGGAGGTCAAGGTGTGTCCCTGCTGGCCACTTGCTCTGTCTAGTGGCAAACAGATTTGGACACAGAACGTGCCAAAGGGCTGCCCTGGAGACACAGGATGACTCAGGCAGGTGGGGGGCAGGGCAACGGGGACTGGGCAGGTGGGGACGAGAAGGAATATCATTAGGAAGGTAAAAAGAAGCTTGGGGGAAAACCCTCGCGGGCCGCACCACAAGGTGGTGCGAGGAGGTCCGAGTACGCATGCGGACGGGGTGGTCCCAGCGAGGGGAGAAGACTGCGCATGTGCAATTAGACAGGTTTGTCTAACGGTTCGAAAAGATTAACTGTGTTGTTTGCTTCTGTGTCTCTTACAAACGACTACCAGGATGCCTCGTCCACCAAGATATTAAGTCTTTGATAAGGATGAATGAATGATGTGCCAACACCTTGAGCAACATGGCTGGCAGAAGGGAGGGGCTTACCGCGGATGAAGGGGGTGCTGAGTGTTGAGTCAGCGGGGAGTTCCGAATGCATGGATGCCATGGAATCAGATGAACCAGAGACTGATCCCGGCCAAGGATCCTGTGTGTGGTCCTGGCCAGCGCGTGGAAACTCGCAGAGCCTTCTTTCCTGACTTTTTAACACAAGGATGTCAATACCAACCCGATTAGTCAGCACTCCATCAGCTGCAAGGGACAGAAAATCCAATTTGAGATGATTTAGGGAAAAGGGGAGATACTGGCTCCTGCAACTGAAATACTTACATGTGGTTTGGTCCAAGGGCACAAAGACAGGTGTTCTGACCCGGTTTTTCTGCCATCTCTTAGCTCCGATCTCCCCCGGGCTGGTTTTCTTCCCACAAGCCGCATGCTGGCAAGTGAGGCATTCAGACTCCATCATAAATAGAACCTCATCGCATATTCTGCAAGTTCAAACACCAACTACAAAGTGATCATTAAGTTTTAGTTCCGGAGGCAAACAGGGCGACCCCTCTCCGGGTCTTGGGCTGTACTCCCACGGACCAATTTTGGGATACATTCACAGCTCCTTAGTTTTTAGCGGATGAATATGATGACGTCCTTCAAGGGTACGTAAGCGCCATACCTCTCAAGCAGTCTTTTGTGCAAGTTGTCCCCTAACGTTTTCCTTACAGCATCTGTAAGCCTTGCCTTTTTGACCGAGTGCATGAGACCCCTTGTCCCCTGCTAACCTCAAGGTGGTTAGTAAGGGGCTGTCTCAGGTTTCACTTACTGCTAAAATAAAGCCAGGGATCATAGTATGTTAAGGAACACTCCCCTCCCCCTCCTTCCTTCCTGCAATACAACTCTCAGAATGGCAAAGTTTTATTTTTACATGTTATTTCGGAGTCTTATTTTTCGTAGTGGTTCCGGGCCGCCGTTCCTAGATTCAAGTCTGATAGAAAAAAGATCTGTTATCTTTCCTTCAGTTCGAACATGGGCCTTGGGCCTAAATTTCTTTGCCCTGACTCAGGCCTTGTGCCCATGCTTCACCCAGTCCCCAGGGCCCGTGGGGAGGGCTGCAAGAATTGAACTGGCATATGCTTGGATCACATGTGCCCCTGCAGTGGGAGTGAGGTCAGCCACCCCGGATGACATTTACCAAGCGGGATAGTACAGTGATTTACCCCGAAGCGATTCAAGGTGCTGTAACTGTAATAAAGAAATGGCTGCTGGGCCACAGCCAACAAATATCCAACATACTTTACCATTTGGTGATGTGACGATGGAATAAAATGAAATATGCAGGGGGCGCCCAGGTGACTCAGTCATTTAAGCCTCCGACTTTGGCTCAGGTCATGATCTCATAGCTCATGAGTTCAAGCCCTGCGTCCGGCTCTGTGCTGACAGCTTGGAGCCTGGAGCCTGCTTCCGATTCTGTGTCTCCTTCTCTCTCTAACCCTCCCTCGCTCACGCTCTGTCTCTCTCTCTCTCTCAAAATTAAATGATAAACATTAAAAAAAAATTTTTAAGGATGAAATATGCAAAGCTCTTGGCACATGGTACGTATCCAATAGATAAGTATGACCTCCTATTTCAGGCAGTTTAATACTAGTAGGAAAGGGCATGAGTTCTGAGGGCAGCCTCTGAAGTTCCAATCCCAGAATTTCCTCTTGTTTTTATTTTTATTAAGGTCTAATTAAGCTACAACAAAACAAAACAAAACCCTGCACATATTTAATGACATTTAATGTATACATTTTAATGAGTTTGGAAGTACACGTACACCTGTGATACCATTCACTATAATCAAGGTACTAAAATATCCGTTGCCTCCCCAAACTTCTGTGTTCTTGTGTGTGTGTGTGTTTTGTTTTGTAGGAAGAACACGTAACGCGATCTCTATCCTCTTAACATTTTAAAGTGCACAATATTATACGGTTACCTGTAGATACTAAGGTGAACGGCAAGGTGAACTTAGGCATCTTGCATAGTTGAGAGTTTATACCCACTGAGCAATGCTTCCCCATCCCTCTTTCCCCAGCCTTCGGCAGCCACGATTCGAGTCTCTGATTCTATGACTCTATTTTAGATATCTCATACAAGTGGAAGTGTGCAATATTTTGTCCTTCTGTGGCTGGCCTGTTTCACCTAGCATAATGTCCTCCAGGTTTGTCCATGTTGTTACAAATGGTAGGATTTCCCTTTTATTTAGTTTATTTTTTAATGGTTATTTATTTTTGAGGGGGGTGGGCAGAGACAGAGGGAGACACAGAATCGGAAGCAGGCTCCAGGCTCCGAGCTGTCGGCACAGAGCCCAACACGGGGCTCGAACTCATGAACCGTGTGATCATGACCTGAGCTGAAGTCGGACGCTCAACCCACTGTGCCACCCAGACGTCCCTCCCTTTTTTTTAAAGGGTGAATAATATTCCATTGTGGCATATACCACATTGCCTTTAGCCATGCATCTGTTGGTGGACAGTTCGGTTGTTTCCATATCTTGACCGTTATGAATAATGTTGCAATGAACACAGAAGTGTTAATGTCTCTGCAGCATCCTAATTTTAATTCTTTTGGATAAATACCCAGAAGTGAGACTGCTGGGTCATATGTTACCTCCATACCAGTTTCCATAGTGGCTGCAGCAGTTTATATTCCCACCAACAGTGTAGGAGGGTTTCAATTTTTCCACATCCTCACCAAAACTTGTTATCTTTTATATATATATATATACACATATATAATATATAATATTATATATTACATTATTATATATTATATTATTTATCTATATTTATTATATTTATTATATTACATATATTTATTATTTATATATATTATATGTTATATTATTTATATTATATATATGTATATATATGTGTGTGTGTGTGTGTGTATATATATATATATATATAAGGCACCCCAACAATTGTGAGGTGATAGCTCATTGAGATTTTAATATGCATTTCCCTGTGAGGTGATAGCTCATTGAGATTTTAATATGCATTTCCCTGATGATGAGTGATGATGAGTAGCTTTTCTTATATCTCGTAGCCGTTTGCTTGTCTTCTTTGGAAAAAAATGTTAATTCAAGTGTTTTCCCCAGTTTTTCATTGGGTTTTTATTATTTTTTTTTTTTTGCTATTAAATTATGGAAGGTTCTCGTATATTTTGAATACTAATCCCTTATCAGATACAGAGCTTGCAAATATTTTCTCCCATTCCACAGGCTGCCTTTTTACTCTGTTGATCAAGAACAAGAAAAAGCCCACTCTCATCGTATGTGACATAGCGCTGAAATTTCAAGTCAGAATAATTAGTCAAGAAAAAGAAATAAAAGACATCCAAAGTGGAAAGGAAGAAGTAAAATTGTTTCTGTTCACAGAAGGCTTGATCTAAGGTGTAGAAAACCCAAAACATTCCACAAAAGGACAGATAAACAAACTCAGCAGAAGTGAAGAATACAAAACCAACATACAGCAATCAGTTGTGTTTCTTTTCTTTTTCTTTTTTTTAATCTTTATTCATTTTTGAGACAAAAAGCAAGCAGGGGTAGGGCAAAGAGGGGGAAACGCAGAATCCGAAGCAGGCTCTAGGCTCTGATCTGTCAGCACAGAGCCCCACCCGGGGCTTGAACCCACGAGCCGTGAGACCATGACCCGAGCTGAAGCCAGATGCTTAACCGACTAAGCCACCCAGGCACCCTGAAAACAACAATTCTAAAAACTAGATGGAATCGCAAAAGACTCCAAATAGCCAAAGCAATCGTGAACAAGAACCAAGCTTGGAGGCATCACACTTCTTGATTTCAAAATACGTAACAAAGCTACAGTGATTAAAACAGTGTGGTACTGACATTAAAAACACATCGACCAATAGAAAAGAATAGAAAGCCTGGAAGTAAACCCCTTGAATAGCGTGTCTACTGACCTTTGCCAAGGGAGCCAAGAATATACGATGGGGGAAAGGCTAACAAATGAAGATGAGAACACTGGATATCCACACACAAAAGAATAAAACTATACCCTTATCTTACACCGTACACAAAACTCAACTCGAAATGGCCGACAAACATAAATGTGAGATCTGAAACCACAATACTCATGGAAGAAAACACAGGGAAAAGCTTCTGGATATTGGCTTTGGCGGTGATTTCTTGGATAAGACACCACATGCATGGGCAACAAAAATAAACATGGACAAGTGTGATTAAACTCTTTTCTTTAATTAAAAAAAAATTTTTTTTGGAGTCAGAGTGCACAAGCAGGGGAGGGGCAGAGAGAGAGAGGGAGCGAGAGAGAGAGAGAGAGAGAGAGAGAATCCCAAGTAGACTCCACACTGTCAGTGCAGAGCCAGACGTGGGGCTCGACCCCACGAACGGTGAAATCAGGACCTCAGCCAAGATCAAAAGCTTGACACTTAAACGACGCAGCCGCCCAGGGCGCCCCCAGACGAGTGTGATTATATCCAATTAAAAAGTTCCTGCACAGAGAAAGAAATAGCTCACGTTTCCCCCTGTCGGTTGCGGGCCTTGTGAAGTAACGTATCTTTTCTGTGATGCGTGGTAGTACACTATCTCATGTCTCGTGGCAACTAAGTGGGTTAATGTGTGCAAAGTATTTAGAACAGTGCCTCGTGCATAGGAAGAGGTTAAGTGTGGGTGGTTCTTACCCAGAGAAGGTCTGTGACCAATCCAATTACACGGCCCACAACCCTGACCTCTGCCCGTCGGCAGTTAAACACGCGGAAGGAATGGATTCCGATGACGAGAAGTCCTCCCATCCTGGATCCCTGGCTCGACAGCACGGAGGGTCGTCTGGAATTGCTCAGGCTAGTGTGCGAGAGCGTAGCGATTCATGGCCTCCTTGGAGAGCGAACTGGGGTAAGAGAGAAACAAGGTCCAGACGGAGGCACAGGGTCTAGGCTGCATTGAAATGGGTTCAGTCCAGGGGTACGTCCCCAGGCCTGCTTGTGTCTGGGCCAAGTCTTTTGAGGAGTTATTGAGAGCTGATGGTGTGCTGATAAATATTTAACAACGGGCTTCTTAGGGAGAAAAAAAAAAAAAAAAGCCCGATTTACAGTATTTGCCAATTTCCTTGGTGTAAATGCTCCCACCGTGGCCGACTTCAAGCTACGAAGGTTATGTTATTTAACGAGAAGTTGGGAAAGAGAAGTATGCAATCGGTCCTCATGAGCCTGCATGAGCAGGCCCTGGCACACCACTGCCGGGATCCTTCCTTGGAGATTTTCAGCTCTGCCTCCCCTCTCCATCCTTATTTCTGGCTGCCGTCACCCTCAGATCTGTCCCCCAGGCATAAGGTGTGACGTGCCGTTCCCTGAACACACTGTGCCTTTCCCCAATCCCCTTTCCCTTCTCTTGGCCTTCCCCTTAATGACCCATCTCCGTAGGGATGCTGTTTCAGATTTGACCAGACTGTGTACCACATACCTCCGGGGAAACCATCATGAGAGGCTGGGGTTATGCAGTGCGCAACCTACACGATCAGCCATGGCAGCTCGGTCTCCAAGTCTTTCCCCTCTCCTAAGGAGACTTCCTTGCGCTTCCAGACTGAGTTACTGCTGCTTCTCTGAACTGCCGGAGCTCCCCAAGCTTCTCTTTATTTCCCCAACTTCTGTAAGTGGGTGTCCCTAAGGCATTGCCTCTCAGTTACTGGGTCTCTTTCAGTGTCTGTCTCTACTTCCATATGGTGAATTCTTTAGGAGAAGGGACCGAGTCGCATTCACTTCTGTATCCCTAGCATCTACTAGAGTATGTGCCACAATATAGTATACCTGTGTCTGGGGCATATTAGCTTAAGGCAAAGAAAACCCAGGGGAGATAATTAGAACTGTATCAGAAAGGACTGCATGTAAAGGGGGAATTGGATTTGTTCTGTGGAACCCCAGTGCACTGTGACAGTCCTGCTGGGAGAAAATACCCATTCTGGGAGGCAGATGACAATTCTAAGGAACGATATTTTAACTGGCCAAACTCTTCTGACAGTGGAAGGGCTGCATGGGGGGGGGGGGGGCTGAGCTCCCTGTCCCTAGGAATACATAAGCCGGGGTTGAGATATACACAGAAGGCAAGCTAAACAGGGGCCTCTTTTGTTAAGAGGTTGTGGCGGGGGGAACAGGGCAGCAGAGGTTCATGGCGGGAGGAGGATGAACACTGCCAGGTCTTGTGTCTTGGCAGGGAAAGAGGATGAGGGTCAGAGATGTGTCAGGAAAGAGAAATACCTGGATTGTCGCTTTATAGAATGTTAGTTGTGGTGAAATCCATAGATCGTAACATTTGCCATTTAAAAACATTTTTTAACATGTATTCGTTTTTGAGAGACAGAGCGTGAGCGGAGGAGGGGCAGAGAGAGAGAGAAAGTATGTACACACACACACACACACACACACACACACAGAGTGAGCAGGGGAAGGGCAGAGAGAGAGGGAGACACAGAATCGGAAGCAGGCCCCAGGCTCTGAGCTGTCGGCCCAGAGCCTGACGCGGGGCTCGAACTCACAGACCGCGAGATCATGACCTGAGCTGAGGTTGCACGCTTAACCGACTGAGCCAGCCAGGCGCCCTGCCACCTTCCCCGTTTTTGAGCGTACAGTTGAGGGTGATAAGCGCGTTCACGTTGTTGGGCAGCCCTCCCCACCATCCACCCACAGAACTCTCTTCACCCTGCGAAACGGAAACTCCGTTCCCACTAAACAACTCCCCACAGCCCTGGGCCACTACCTTTCCACTTTCTGTGTCTATGAATTTGATTACTCTAAGTGCCTCACATAAATGGAATCGTGCAGCGTTTGTCCTTTTGTGTCTCGTTTATTTCACCCAGCATGATGTCCTCAACGTGCATCCACATGGTAGCCTATGTCGGTCTTTCCTTTTCTCTGAAGGCTGAATCACAGGCCATGGTGTGTGTGCCTCACATTTTGTTTATCGACTCGTCTGTCGGTGGACACACGGGTTGTTTCTACCTTTGGGCGATTGTGAATGATGCTGCTGTGAACATAGGCGTGCAAATGCCCGGGGGCCCTTGCCTTCACTTCTTTTGTGTACATACCCAGAGATGGCAATTCCGGATTATAGGGTAATTCTATGTTTACTATTTTGAGGAATCGCCATGCTGTTTTCCACAGGAACTGTGCCATTTTCCTTTCCCAACCGCAGGGCACGAGCCTTCCCATTTCTCTGCATCCTTGCCGACGCTTGCTATTTTTTTGTTATATTTTGCAGTAGCCATCCTAATGGGTGTGAGGTGTGAGGCTTTGAAACACGGAGAGAAAGGAGTGGGAAGGGGGCAGGAACAGATGTAACGTGCACTGCCCGGCCCCGGCCCGTGCTCCTGGGAATCAGCTCTGATCATGGGTGCAAGGTAAACTCGACGTGCTATGCGGGGAGGTGCGGTAAGAATAACAAAGGCAAGGTCTGAGTCAGGATGGTTATTGGAATCTGATGTTCTCACTTTTCGATCCTCTGCTTACGAATACCTGGGTTCAACCCATTCCTGGAACCGCAAAATGGAAGCACACCAGAATTGGGACCTTTGCGCAGGACCTTTGCACAGGACCCGGAACGCTCTTCCTGTGCTTTTGTAGCTGCTTTACCTCGGGTACAGGTATGACTCGTTAACCCGTTGACAGTCACGTGCGGAAGTAAGCAAAGGCCCCAGCCGGAGCACTGCCCTCTCGGCATCCGGAAGCAGAGGGTCAAGCCTCGTAGGGTGGAGGGAGCCCAGCACAGGCTGTCAGAAGACACAGGAACGAGTTCTGAGACCTACTGCCTTGTGGTTTCTAGCCCGCTTCTTCCTGGACGCTTGCTTATTCCCTGGATGCTTATTCCACCCTTGCTCAAAGCATGATCAGCCTCATCAGGCCATGCCCTTTAGAACAGGGATGTCCGATGGAAATATTTTGCGAATCACGTGTGTGGTTTTAAATTTCCGGGCAGCTACATTTAAAACGTGAAAAGGGGCACCTGGGTGGCTCAGTCGGTTGGGTGTCCGACTTGGACTCAGGTCATGATCTCATGGTTCATGGGTTGGAGCCCCGGGGCAGGCTCTGTGCTGACAGCTCAGATCCTCTCCCTCCCGCTGTCTCTGCCCCTCCCCCACTCACGCTTTTTTTTTTTCTTTCTCTCTCTCTGTCTCTCTCTCTCTCAAAAATAAATAAGTAAACGTTGAAAAGATCCTTTCAAAAGAAGCAGGTGCAATTAAGTTTAATTATGTATTTTACTTAAGCCGACGTATCCCAAGAATATTATCATTTCAATGTGTAATCAACATGAACGCTGTTCATGAGATGTTCTGTATCCTTTCCCTCCTATTAAGTCTGCAGCCCCCGGGGCGTGTGGTCCACAGGCAGCCCATCCCAGGTCAGATGCTCAGTTTCTTCCGGAAGTTCTGCACGGACGTTCCGATCTCATAAAATGTGCAGGTGAAGAAATCGGCTCAGTAGCTCCAAAGACACCTAAAAGTTTTCCAACCATGATGTATTAATGGAAAAATATGTTACTCTGTTTTTAGCTTTTGGATTTAAATTTAAATCATTTAGAACGAATGAAAATTTCAAGTTCAGCTTCTCCCTCATGCTAGCGGTATTTCAAGGACTCACCAAAAGCAGCAACAACAACAAAACCTTCAACTCACAGGGAGCCCTGCCGTCTGGAGGGAGATTGTGGGGACTGATAAAAAGCGTTCGTACTGGCTGGAGGCTGATGACACTGCGGACGGTGGCTCGCCTCGCGTGGCTCCTGGCTGGGATGGCCTTTGTGGTCATAAAATGCACTTGAGGAAGCGGGCCCTGGCGGGTTTGCTTTCCAAATGCCCGTGCCCAACCCCGGTCGCAGGACAGCGAGTGTGGCCTGTGCACAGAGACACAGGAATCTCAGCAGCACTCACGAGTGTCACCACCAGGTCAGAACCTTGTCAGGGCTCTTGACCCCATCCAGGCCCGTGCCCTCCCTCAGTGGCCAGACCCGTGGCCACGCTGTGTACCTGGCCATCAGCAGGGCGAAGCATTTCAGCGACACGTGGCCCAATAGCCTCCTCTTTGGAGCCTGGCTTTCTACCCCACTCCCCCTTTGGATCGTTGTAACCGGTAATGGCCTCAGCGGATACGCACATTGAACTACGCTGAAAAAGATTTTTGGCCATGGCACAGAGTTCCCCGATTAGCTACACACATTCTCCAATATGAAGCTGTTCCTCCGTTGGCTTTATCAGGTAGTCTGGGGACCACACGGTACAAGGTGTGGTAAGTCCCAGTCGTGCCTCACACGTAGAATGACCGTCCCGGGAGCCTTGGGGAGGATGTCCCCTTCCCTCCCCTGTTCCCCGCTGGCTGCTCCCCTCTGCTCCCCTCTCCTTCCATGTCATTCATTTAAGCAACTTTTTAAAAAATTTTATTTATTTTTGAGAGAGAGAGAGAGAGAGAGAGAGAGACAGACAGAATGTGAACAGGGAAAGGGCAGAGCGAGAGACACACACACAGAATCCGAAGCAGGCTCCCGACTCCTAGCTGTCAGCACAGAGCCCTGTGCGGGGCTCGAACTCACGAACCGCGAAATCGTAACGCTCAACCCACTGAGCCCCATCATTTAGGTGAATTAAAATCAATCAATCCATCAATAAAACACCTAATCTGTGCCATGCACTGAACTGGGATCTAGAATTTCTGAGACTCCGCTACTTACATTACTTACTACTGAGTCACCTCCTTTAGCAAAGACAGATATACGAACATATATATACGTGATTAAATGTCTTCACAATAGCAACTATTATCTCTAACAGTTTAAATGGTTCTCTCCCCATTATTTCACTAACCTCCTGCAGGGGAAAGGGGTCCTGAGTTTGAAGTGCTCAGATCCCCCTTTGCAATCCTGACTCTCCCCGAGGGTAGTTTTGTGTCCTTGGGCAAGTCACATAACTCCTTTGAGCCTCAACTCCCGCATCTTAACAGCTACTTACAAGGTGGTTTTGAGATTAAATGAGACAACTCCGGTAGACTTAGTGTAGCACCTGGGACCGAGCCCTCCGTAAATGCAGTGCTGGTGACCATTGTGCGTCACCAGTCCTTCCGGCGGATTTGAAATGCTCTTTGCTGTTGTGCGGATAGAAGCCCGGAGGACAAAACTGCCAGGTGCCAGCTTTGGGATCCCAGCGACCTGAAGGGTGGGGCGGGCCTTCACATCGCCTGGAGGGGGCATTCGAGGGGCACCCGCAAGGGGGCGCTCCTTGGAGGAAGTGTCTTCTAAGGGGGAGAAAATCAGTGAGCTGAAGGGAGAAAGAGACGCTGTCGTGTCTAAGGCTGAAGGGAAAAGAATTTGCAAGACGAGCAGAGGCAAGGAAAACACAGCATCTGCAAAGGACAGAAAGAAATCTGTGGGTGGAGCGTGCGTGCGTGCGTGTGTGTGTGTGTGTGTGTGTGTCAGGGTGGGTGGTCACTGGAGAAGCAGGGCCAGTCAGTGGGAGAGGCAGTTTCGAAACAGAACTAACTTGACTGTTTACCGACCGAGAGCTGACAGCCTAAATTCACTGTTTCCTGTGGATTTTCTTCTCATGCGCATGACACGCTTATCTAGAAGCCAGTTGCCCTTTATTTAAATTCACTCTCTAAAGGTTATTGGCTATTTGGCTTTTGGAAAGTCCCTTAGTCATCTTAAAATCCTAGTTTCTTATTTCAGAATTGGATTTGATGATTTCCAAAATGGCTTTGGACTCTAATCTTCCATGTAGGACAGAGGCCGAGAGCTCTGGTTTCTGTCTTACTGAGAACACACGGGGGGACTGATGTTTCCAGCAATACTTGGGATCTCATGCACTGTTGACCAAAGCAGGGCCAGGGAATAAGTCAGTCTAGTCCAAACTGACATGCTGCATATGGCTGGGTCTCTGACACTGGATGTGCCGCGGTGCCTCATCTGTCTTGGCAAGAGCACGGGGGTGCAACTGCCAGTCTCGCGGTTACAGAGAGGACTCCTTCACTCCACGGGGTCATTTAACAGGGTCCTGGGGGCCCGGCTGCCGGTCCAATTTCCACCCAGGACTGGGGTTTCGGAACGGACGGCGGAAAGCACAGAAGAGTGAGTCACCGGTCTCTACCGTGGGGGCAAATGGGTGACTCCCCAATCACTGGAAGGAGGGAACAGGACCAGGAGGAGGGAACCTTCTCGGCAGGAGGTCGAGTGAGCCTCTCTGGTCACTGGCTCCTCCTCCTGCCTTCTGGGAGAGTGCTCGGATTTTCCTGGAAACCTCCCCTTTCCCTCTCTGGCTCTGAAGGCTTATGCCACACGTTAGCCCCAGTGCCGAGCCAGTCACCCCGGTCAGGAGGGACTGGTTTGAAGATGGCCAAAGGCATTTCCTGGAACTGGAGGAAGAAAGTGTCTCTTTTCTCTGCTGGGATTGCTCAGGGGTGGGTGCTGGAGAAGAAGCGGTCAGAGAGGAAAGACCAGCCAAGAAGGGAGAGAAATTGAGTCCCGAGGACTCCTTCGAGACCCTGGATCCTGCCATCCCTGAATCTTGTACGCCCAGTAGGTCCTGATTCCCTTCCTGAATGGAGATATTTTAAGGGGGCAAAGGGAGGGTCTGTCCCTTGCAACAGAAAGGACTCTGACTAATTCAAGGGGGCACCAGATCACCCAAGCGATTTGAGTAAGGATAATTAAGATCACATTGGTAATACCTCTTCTCTGAACACCCGATGGCACCTCACAAATATTGGCTGTTTCTCTCCTACCAATTTACAAGAGAGATGTAATTATCACCATTGTATGGCTGCAATTACTGCATTTCTGCTGTGTCGAGGGTCTTGGCCAAGGTCAAATTGCTTGTACGTAGTAGAGCGGGGATTCAAACCCACTTCTGCTCACACCACATTCTGTGGGCTTGTTACTCTACCTCATGGTCTCTCCTGCAGGGAGAGTCTGAATTAACATGGGGAAAAGAGACCGAGAACGCAGCTTGGATATCCGAATCACTGCCAAGATTCTCCCTCAAAGACACAAACATCTAGCAAAGGGAACATTGTTACAGGAAAGAACAAGGTCAAGAGGCAAGGATAAGAACACCCGTGCTACCTGCAATCAGCACTCTCCTAAATAGCAGGAAAGAAAGCTAGCTAACGTTTACATTGCACTTGACATGTTGTCAGGTCTACTGCATGTTTCGGTGCATGGGATAGAAACAAAGTGGAAATCGTGTGTTCCGAGAGCACAGAGTGCGTGCGTCGCAAGGATAGAGTCTCACAGAGCCTGGCGTCCCAGTATTTGGCTGAATTTCAGAGAAGCTTTGGAAGTGGGTCTGAAGAGGAACTCAGGCCTCTAGCTCTCCTTTTTACTTCTCTCTGCTTGTCCATTTTAACGTCATCTCCCTCTGGAGGCAAGTTTCCCCTAATCTGCCATTTGTGGGGCGGTCCCGGGCTGTCCCGGGACTTCCTGGCTGGCATCTTTCACAGAGCCTGACTTTCTGTCTCCGCTTCCACTTACTGCCACCTGCAGATTTATGGGAAGAGAGTAACCGAATGGCTTGGTGGTGAAAAGCTGTCCCCCCTGGCACACTCAATCCCGGATCTCCACTGGAGGGAACTAGAAAGCAAACAAGTTAGGAGCCCCCGTGGGAGGGCTCCGTGATGTACTGCCCAGATGTCCCCCATCAGCCCCCTCCTGACATCGTCCCACGGGCAGCCATGCCACCTTTATGGGGAAGGGTTCCCTTTCCCAGCTGGGAGGTCTCTGGATGTTCCTCTCGGCTCCTCGTGGGCTGCTGAGGCCTCTTTTGGCTTGAATCAGGGCTGAACTTCTTCCTCTCCCCAATCATACGTCCTTTGCTTCTATTCTGCAAACAGATCACTCCTGCACTCAGATTTCCGTCTGCATCTGCTTCCCGGAGAACCCAGCTCCTGAGAGTTGGTTCTAGGAATTGCCTGAGAAAGAAGCTACTGAGATAAGATCCTGGAACTGGAAACATCGCTGCCTGTCTGGGACTAAAGGCCCCATCTCTGGGGGGCTGGTGGGGCCAGAGGCCCCCAGTGCTGGGCAACAGAACATTTGTTAATCTTTCACTGCTGGTGAGCTGGGACAGCCAGCAGTGGGAGGGGACACGTGAGCCCGTGTGACGTGTGAGACGTTTTACAAATACGGGGCAGAGAGTAAATATCAGGACAGTGGAATGGAGTGGTCTTGCTTAGCGCAATTGATACTCCGGGAGATGGAAATAAAACCTGAGAGTGATTAATTGGCAAGTGATAGCTGAGTGTGCAAGCCAGGGACCTCCTGCTTAACATGCAAAGAGACTCTCAAGTCCTACAACAAGAAGGCAGGGAAAGCTGAGGCCTTAATTATCAGAACACTCAAGCTCCAAAGAAAGCAAACTCCTCACGTAGGCAGGTTTGCTACACCAAGGTCTCCGGGCCCTGGCCGGGAAACATTTGGGTTGATACGTCCCCAAACCTGTACTCTCCAGATTCCTCTGAAGCTCCGGGCCCCTCATCCTCGATTAAGGCGCTAACATTTCCCCTCTGCTTGAAGAGGATGTGGAGGCCTTGACCCTGCAAGGGAACATCAGCTGCCCCCAGGATTTGCGTCCAGTGCTCCCCATCTCCTAGCTACTGCGGGGTCACCCGCAGCCTTTGCTGGAACTTCAGAGTAATACAAATTCTCCCTTTACCAAATCTATTCCAAAAGAATAATTCTTATTCTTCTCCTCCTTCTCCTCCTTCTCCCCCTCCTCCTCCTTCTCCTCCTTCTCCTCCTTCTCCTCCTCCTCCTTCTTCTTCTCTTCTTCTTCTTCTTCTTCTTCTTCTTCTTCTTCTCCTCTTCCTCCTTCTCCTCCTTCTCCTTCTTCTCCTTCCCCTTCTTCTTCTTCTTCTTCTTCTTCTTCTTCTTCTTCTTTTCCTTCTTTTGCATCCTGTTGTGTTTTCCTGGTTAATGCATAATTTTAGAAGTGATTTGTTGGCAACGTGTCTAGGTTTGCAGGCAGAGAAAAAAAACGAGCTGATAGCTAGGAACTGTAACATGTAGTCGGAAACCTTTAGACGCTGTGTATAAAAGGGAGAGCCAAGTGTCCGTGAATCGTCCATTCGCTCTTTGATTTATTCATTTCACAAACTTTTATTAAGCCTTTATAGCATGCCAGGCCCTAGGCTAGGTTATGAGGGATACAGCGAGGAACAAAGCTTAGATTCTGATTCTGAAATTTATGGTTGAGCAGAACAGATGACATGAAAACCATTTAGTCCAATAAATCATTTACAGGCAGATAAAGAATAGTTAAAGCTTCCATTTACAACCTAGGAGAATAACTGGGCACCATTTTCTGAAGACACAGGCCCGCAGGGCTGCTGTGCACCCCCCCACTCCCCCCCCCCCCCCCCCCCCCCGCCAGGGTCAGAAAAATTCTGGCATTATCTGAACTGGAATTGGCCATAAAACTGGTAACCCTTTCTTTCCCCAGTACGACTGATCCTGGTGTGAGTCCACATATGGTGAGTAGTACTATGTCTCATTTCAACAATGATTGCCAATGGCTTTGGTGCCTATAACAGGCACAGGTGGCTTTCTGGGGCCAAGCAGGTTATGTTGGCAAACTTTCCTCTTTAATTTCTTTAAAATTAAAAAAAATTAAATGTTTTATTCATTTTTGAGACAGAGAGAGCATGAGCAGGGGAGGGGCAGAGAGAGAGAGAGAGAGGGAGACACAGAATCCGAAGCAGGCTCCAGGCTCCGAGCTGTCAGCACAGAGCCTGACGCGGGGCTCGAACTCACGGACCGCGAGATCATGACCTGAGCCGGAGTCGGAGGCTCGACCGACTGAGCCACCCAGGCGCCCCTCCTCTTTTACTTCTTTGTTTGGTGATGCTTTCCCTTGTCAAGTGGATGAGACACAGGACCCCTCCACCAAAAACTGTGGAGAGGACTATTGTGTTGGATGCGAGTAAAACATGAAGAGGTGATGCATGAAGAAGGGATCCCCTTTTCTTTTTCTCTGTTTTCCAGCATGGGTTTTCACAGCCCCCGGCACTCTAGAGCTGCCTTCCTTCGCAGTGGGCGTGTTTAGCAGAAGTCCGTGGGGGAAGGGCAAACCCAGTAGGCTTCAAGCTCACATGGTGGAGAAGAGGAGGGTTACAGATAGAGAAGGAGGGTGGGGAGGGAGACAGTTCATAATCAAACAGCAAATGAGGACTGTTGTTTTCCACTAAAAATAGAAAGAGTATGCAATTAAATGGCTTTCGGTGGGAGAACAGATTAATGTGTAAAGGAAACTGACAATCGGGTTTGTTATCAAAAGCTGTGATAGTAGGAAAGGGGGAAATGTGGGGAGTCAGAATCCAAGCTTCACTCCCTGCTCTGTTGTACAACCTCGCCCAGGGCTTGGCACAGAGTAGGAGCTTAGGACATGTTCCTAAGTAAATTAATGGCTGACTGACCGCATACCTAGCTCATTGCCTCATACACCGCGTTCCAGCTGTTTCCAACTACATGTTAAACTCTTGTAATATTCTTCCAGCAACTGACATTTATCACCTTGGTTTTCCCTCCCTGCAAATTTAGATACTTTGCCAACAGACTGATTAGAAAAATATGTATTAAATAGGCAAACAAACATAGCAGGGTGCAAAAGGAGGCACAATTGTTTTAAAGGTAGACGTATCTGGGTCTCAAAATCGGTGGCAATGCCGAGGCTATGGAAATGATTTGATCTTCCAACCCTATGCCCTACTTCATGACATTGACGTTGGGACTAATTTACATTATGTATATGTACATTTTCGCCTCATTCCAGAGAACTAGAGCGGGTGAGGGAGGGCTGATTTTTAAGTGAGTATGGACACATAAAATCGTGTGTTTCCAATGTTGGCCATAGACAAGGACTGCCCTTGCCCACAAAAGTCTATCAAAATTCTAGGAAAACAGAAGGCTGCCCCCGTCAGACCGCATGTTGCTGGAAGGTAGAAGCTAGGTTTTCTTTTTTCTCTTTATACTCCTAGTACCTAGCAGGTAAGAGATTCTCAATAAAAATTTGTTTTTTAACTCGCCGATTCACCACGTGGCTCAGTTTCCGCATTTGTAAATTGGGCTAGATGTTCCTGAGCTCGCGAGTCTCGTGAGGATAAGAGTAACACGGGGCCGGTGTCACATAGGGCTTCTGGCACAAGGGAGGGTCCCCACATATTACAGCCACGTTTTATGGGCTGAACTAGGCCCACCCATGCCCCAAATTCATATGTTGAAGACCTTAGTATGGGGCTGTATTTGGGAAGAGTCTTTAAAGAGATATAGTGAGGTAAGATAAGGTCTTCGGGATGGGCCCTAATCGAATATGACTGGTGTCCGTATAAAAAGAGGAAGTCGGGACATATAGCCACTAGACAGTGTGCGTGTGGCAAACACGGAGAAATGGCCATCCACGAGTCAAGGAGAGTGGCCTCAGAAAAAACCAACGTTGCCGGCATGCTGTTCCTGGACTTCCAGCCCCCAGAGCTGTGAACGAGGAATCTCCATTAGTTAAGCCACCCAATCTGTGGGGTTTTTGACAATTTTGTTTACATTTATTTATTTTTGGGAGACAGAGACAGGGGGGAGGGGCAGAGAGAGAACGAGAATGAGACACAGAATCCAAAGTAGGTTCCAGGCTCTGAGCTGTCAGCACAGAGCCTGACGCCGGGCTCGAACTCATGAACCGTGAGATCATGACCTGAGCCGAAGTGGGATATGCAACCGACTGAGCCACCCAGGGGCCCCTGTGGTATTTTGTTAACGCAGGCCTGGGATTACTATGGTTATGGTCATACGCATGGGAAGAGCCTACTCCAGCTCCATAAAAGCAGGCTTATGTTTCTTAATATTAAAATTTTTTTTATGTTTGTTTATTTTTGAGAGAGAGACACAGACAGAGTGTGAGCAGGGGAGGGGCCGAGAGAGAGAGAGAGAGAGAGAGAGAGAGAGAGGGAGACACAGGATCCGAAGCAGGTTCCAGACTCTGAGCTGTCAGCACAGAGCCTGACGCGGGGCTCGAACTCACGAACTCCAGGATCATGACCTGAGCCGAAGTCGGACGCTTAACTGACTGAGCCACGCAGATGTCTGATATGCCTCTTAACACTGATGTATGTCAGGTTTTTAATGATCTTTTCTGTACATGACTTTTTCCTGGTGTAAATGCCGATTCAGAGTGGGATTAAGATGTCATCACAAGCAATCCAGATCCTAGCGCATAAACACACACATGCTGAGTCTGCTCTCCCTACCCTGAACCCCCCCCCCCCCACAGCCAGATGGGCTGAGTCCTACTTCCTGCAGCCAAGACCCGCTGGGTGAGTCCCCACCCTCTGGCTCTGAGGGTGTTAGGACGAAGCCACGGCAAAGCAAGAGGACAGGACAGGGACTGAGGGCACGTGCCTCACTTGAAAAGTAAAAGCCACCTGTCAACTAGGTGAGAGGAAACGTGTAGATTCAGAGACTGAGTCAGCTCAGAGAACACTACATCCCCAGACTCTTCAATTTGCAGAGCGCTTTGAGAATGTTTGAAACTCACTTTCCTTAGTGTCTATGGCCCCCCAGATCCTGCTTTGGGAATCTGGGGAGGGCTGTAGCCCCTTTGCTCCGGGGAAGGCCCTGCACACACACACACCAGGAATCACCCTCGACCTCGAGGATTGCTGCATCCCCTGAAGTTCAGCTGGGTCACCGGCTGCTGCAGGGCCCCGGATGGGAGCACCTCCCAAACATACACAGTGCGTGTGTGTGTGTGTGTGTGTGTGTGTATTAGGAGCTGGGGCCACTTGGGGTGGGTGGAGACGTGTTGCTATGTCACTGGCTGAAGTGACCGGTGTGCAGATACTACAAGTTAGCTGGGACAGCAGGGAATGTGCCTGGTGGTTCTTTCTATCCCAGGGATGGGCCAGAGCAGCCCGTTTGCTCCTCCTTCCCAAGCCCTTGGCACATCTCCTCTGAAAACAATAGGGATTTTTGGTTGCTCAGGTTGTAGGACTTTGGGACCCTCCCCACTACAGAGCTGAATTTCTTTTGAATTTCTTTTGTGTTTCACCTACCGGAGTTGAGGAGCTCGATACCCTCCTTCTCATCCCAGACTGGAGGACAGACCGCTTTCTGCCCTATCCCTCGCAGAAGGGTCTGGGGGTTGAGATGATAAGAAGTCGAAGATAAGATGCCAAAACCCTCAGGTCCCAGGGGCAGCCTTGTGGGAATATTAGTGGCGTCCAGCTCTGACTCAGCTGGAGCTCCTGGGGTGGGGGGTACCCAGAGCTAGGCTCTTTGCAAGCTGGAGCCCATCCTGAAGGGGCCACCCTCCAGGCCTGGGGACTACAACTTGTTCAGCCAACCTCGTTCAAATTCTGAAGACCTCTCAGGTGGGAGAACGAATCTGGACTTATTCACCGGGGACCAGAGGACCAGACAAGGACAAGCACGTGTGTTACAGCGTGTGGCCCACACAAGGGGCACCGTGTTGAGTCACCCGGCACGGGGCTTGAGGTCTGGCCAGCGCACCTGTCCCAGTGGGTGATTTAGATCCCAATTAGGATTTCAGGTGGAACCCTGGTCGTGTCAGCTGGGAAATCTCAGCCTGGGCTGGGGCCATAGACTCACATCCACGGCAGGCGCAGCAGGCTGAAGGCAGGGAGGGCGTCAAGGTTCTGCCCGCCCTTGCTCGGGACTGTTTGAGTCACAAGGCACGGCTGACCCTTCTCGGGAAGAGCCTCTGGGTCTACTGTTAAGCAGACTGAGGGTAGCTGGGGTCAACTTTTTTTTTTTTCTTTTCACGTAAGCATTTTCCCACTTCCCAAAGTTCTGGGCTTTAGGGTTCAATGACTGGGGTTAGGTAATCAGAAAGGAGCCAGTCCGTGCATCACGCCCGTGTCTTCTGACATCCTCAGCTCTGTGACCCCAGTAGGTCTCTCTTAACATCCCCAGTATTACTGAGGCAGTGGAATGGCCCCCATAGTAAAGAGGGACAGTGAACTTGCCTTGCAGTCATTTTTATAAGATCCTTTATGAATAGGAACAATGTCCACGTTACGATTTTACATTCCACTTTAATAAGGATGGAGTTGCCGTGGGCGATTTTGAATGAGAAAGTCTTGTCTTCTGACTACACTGAGTCTTTCTGGCAACAGCCCTGCTCTGTTTCCTGGCTCTTCACAAGATTAAATTAACTTTCTCCACAGTTCGTCTCCTAACCCTCCTTGGGCAGCAACCCAGATGGACAGATCAAAAATTTGCAGAAATTCTGGCTCTCAAAGGGTTTTAGAAGCTCCTCGGCAAAGTAGAGAAATCCTGGAAACAGCAGGACGGACCCGTGGATGATCTAGTCTCTGCTTGAATGCGGCCAGGGATGGGTCTCCAGGGAAATTCTTCCCTGCGCCGAGCAGAGTGAAATGCGCCAGGCAAAGTGGTTTGGGAGACAAATATGCGAGTTCAGTCTGATTGCGATGGTTACGTTTATTTTATTCTTATTATTTTCAAGTTTCTTTAAAGTTTTGTAGGTGAGGAAGGCCCAAAGGGAGGCCCAGACTGGGTAAAATCTCCAGGGTCCCTCCGGGTCTCAGTGGCAGAGCAAACATCTTGGCAGTTTTGACTCTAACGCTGGCGTTTCCACTGGGATGGGAGGCACTGTAGCCGTTCTCATCCTTGGCCTTGGCCGGACGCTCCTGGAACCTGGGCAACGTCCGCTAGACTGGGTGCCACAGGACGAGCCAGGACTGGTCTTGGGCTTGAGGATCTGAGCCTCCCTGTGTTGTCAGAGAGCCCTAACGCACAGCACGAAGTCTCCTGGCTGTTGTTACCAGATGGTTGGCTAGTCCGAGAAAGCAGATGTCCAAAGGAAGGCTTGCTAGAAGGCCTTGCTTCTTCTGTCCTGAGTTTCCCTGCCTGTAAACTGAGGAGGTTGGGCAGTCTGGTTCAGCCTGGATGGCCTGTGAGTCTACAGTCTTAGAAACGGAAGACAGAGAAAACCCAGAGAAAGGCCAGTTCCTGCTTCCCTCGGTCCACCCCTGAGCCTCTGTCATGCACAGTTTTCTGGGCTGATAAGGGTCAGGGGCCAACATGGTGATATATTTCCTCTCATGGGACCTCAAACTGGTGGGTTGACGTTGCATTGAGTGGACGTTGAAAGAATTTTGAGGCTACCCTTAGGCCCAGGGCAAAAAGTTTTGTGGGTGCCGGATTTGGAGGTTGAAGCACACACATCACATGGTAACCAACTGCAGCCAGTAGAGGAACGCTCATCAGTTCTAGAGAACAGAAGGATTTGGATTCCCGTTGGCCCTGAATCAGTTCTTCCCTGTGTGAACTCTAGGTGCCCTTATATTCGCAAACCATACTTCGTGGATGGATAGATACAAGGAGTCCTTTCGATATGAAAAAAACAGTGCTCAGAGAGGTTGGGTAACTTGCCCGAGGCCACACAGCTGGGGCGTGACGCATCCAGCACTCAAATCCAGACGTGTCCAAGTCCAATTTGTGTTCCTTCTGTGCACTAGAGCGCTCTGACCTTGATGTTCCTCTCTGGCAGATGCCGAGTTCAAAACCGTACGCATTGTTTTAAACACAAAAATCGGTAAGTAACAATTAATTTGCAACTCCTTTTAGAAAGGTTTCCCAGCTAAGGATAATCCTCCCGATTTGAAAATGAAAATCGTACATACAGTTACAGGAACACCCATCGGGCCTTTCCATATTTGTTCCTGAATTTGAAAGGGAGCAGCTCTGGAGGGCTACGCTTGAGGTTTGAAAAGGTGACCTCAGGCCTTTCCTGAGATTAGTGCAAAGTAAACAGGGGTGAAGTGTTTTAGTTCAGGCGATTAGAGCTGACAGGGGCCACCACCTCTGGGCCACTTTAGCTATAAGCCTCTAGGCTTTTGATGGCCACAGTGCCTTCAGGCAGAGGAAGGGTTAAATTTGTCTCTAACTACAAAGCAGGAAAATCCCACAGTGGATTCGGCAAAACACTCATTCTCCTCCAGCCATCTATTTTTTTTTCACCAATGCTTATTCATTTGAGAAAAACATAGAGGTGGGGGACAGCGAGAGAGGGGGGCAGAGCATCTGAAGCGAGCTTTGTGCTGACCGCACCGAGCCCGACGCGGGGCTCGAACTCCCGAACGGAGAGATCGTGACCTGAGCTGAAGTCGGGCGCTCGACCGACTGAGCCACCCAGGCGCTCCTCCACTGGTCTGTTCTGACATTGCCTGCGACTTATTATTTTTATCCCTTCCCAGTGTCTAATGTAAGGCATGCCACCTGGCGAAATGAAAAGCAAGTCGAAATGAGAAAGCTACTAAATAGTGCCCAAGGGTATGTAGTCCAGAGACATTTTGTGGGTCTTTGTTTTCAGATGTGGTCTGGGCACGGGCAGGTGATAGCCCTGAAAGGGGAAGGGCCCCGGGTGATGTTGTTAAGATCACTGGACTGAATTCTGTGGAGAAGGGGGGGGGGGGATGGGCTGTGTCAGGTTCACATCGCACACAGGCCATTCTAGCTGACTGTGGAGTCTGGAGTCAGGAGCACAAGGCTGGAGGCAGGGAGGCCGTCAGAAAGCCAATGGAAAAATGTTGGACTTTCTGCTCAACCTTCCACAAGGGCAGGGATTGTGCCTACTCATTCATCCCAGTGTCTCTAGGGTCGAATGATGTAATTTCAGTATTTCCCCACTCCCAATGGAAAGGTTGAATTTCTTTTTTTTTCTAATTTTTTTTAACGTTTATTTATTTTTGAGACAGAGAGAGACAGAGCATGAATGGGGGAGGGTCAGAGAGAGAGGGAGACACAGAATCCGAAACAGGCTCCAGGCTCTGAGCGGTCAGCACAGAGCCCGACGCGGGGCTCGAACTCACGGACCGCGAGATCATGACCTGAGCTGAAGTCGGACGCTTAACCGACTGAGCCACCCAGGCGCCCCAAGAAAGGTTATATTTCAAGCAGAGCCTTGGTAGAGAGAATTGAAAGAAGGGGAAAGATTTGATAAATACGGGATAAAAATGGAGAGGCCTTGGTAATTGCTAGAGTCGGGGTGTGAGGGCAGGAAGGAGTCTGAGATGTCTCCGGCCTTCTGGCCTGAGGACTAAGGACGAGACAGCTCTTCGCTGAGTGAGGTGAGGGCAGATTCGGGGGCATTGACGTTGGGTCAGGATGGGGTTGAGATGCCTGTGAACAGGCAGATGGGGATGTCTTAGAGGAGACCCCCTGAGCAGCAGGTCCTTCCCTGGTCCTTGCCTTCATCCGGGGAACTCTTCCTTACCTTGGACCCCAGGACTGCCTCACTTTCCCAGGGAAACCTTTCCCGGACCCAGTTGGGTTGACTGGCCTGAGCTCCCTTTCTTCCGGCCGTGGCTCTCAGTTCGCAGCTGACCCTCACGATTATGCTTGATCGATTACTGGCTGTCACCCCTCTAGAAGGTCAGCTTCATAAGGGCCGGGACAGCGTCTCTTTCTGGTCACCAGTGAATTCCTAGTAATGAGTACCATGCCTGGAACGTAGCAGAGACTCAACAAATAATTGGTGAATGAACGAATAAGTGAATAAATGAGTACACGCCTTTGTAAAGAAACGAGGGCAGAAACGAACAAGCGTCAGGACTCTCTCTCTTCAAACACGATACGATTTGAGTCATGACTGGCTTCCCAAATGGAATCGGAGAGGCAGGTTCGTAGAGCGGGAGTAACGGGAATTCCTGGGCTCGAACCCATGCGTCTGCCATATGGTAGGTTCTTGGTAACTACTTGTGGAAGTATTCCTGGCTTTCTCATCATCTTTCTGAATGTCTTTAGGTGAGGAATACGACCTTTTGGGGCCTCCATTTTCTTATTTGTCAAAAGGAGGACATCTATCTCCATTTCCCTGTGAAAAACTGAGAATCGAAGAGATAACTTGTATCAACGCCATACAACTGGGCTAATCGTGTAATCAAAGGCCCCAAGAGTTTACAAAGGAAAATAAGGAAGCAATGAGTATAGCGTCAAGAAGCCCCAGGTCCCTCCACACACACACACACACACACACACACACACACACCTTACCCTAATTCCCCCTCTCATTTCTCATCAGCTTTCTACAGCTGGTCACACGCCTAGAAGGAGACTGGCTTTCTTGCTGTGAACAGTTCACAACTCTTTCTGGCCGTGAGTAAAGCAGAGAAGCGTCTGAACCTCTCAATCTGTGTGTGTGCAGCTTGCAATGGCCACCACTCAGTAGACAGGCAGGGTGTGCTTGCTTCCTGACTCTTCTGCTGACCTTGGGCCTTCTCAACTCTCTGCACGGGGTTTAGTGCATAGCAGGTGCCTTGTGCGAGTCTGAGCTAAGGTTGAAGGAAGAGAAGAAGAGAGACGGGGGTTGGTGTCTGTGCTCATGTCTCTCTTTCTTTCCAGGCACGTCAGTGTCACCAGGTGTGGGTTTCGGGACAGAGAGAAGCTTACGGGAACTGTCAGAGGGGGCTTATTGTCTGAAGCAGCCTCAGCTCTCTTATTTATGATAACACCATGTGGAGCCCCCAAATGTTGGCTCAGGCGGGCTCCATGTGGCCTGCTGTGCTAGAAGGGTGATCCTGCAGCTGTCGCTAAATTACCAGGGGATCCTGGCCACCTCCCCGCCACTTGCCAGACTCTGCTAATGGATGCAAGAAATCGGTGATCTCCCAGCAAATGTAAGAAGCGTGACGAGAGCTCTAGAGTTCTAGATCTCTCTCTGCAGACCACAGCTCTCTCCTGAGACAAGTCAGCATGTACAAAACGGTCCCTTGTTACCCATGAAAAGGCTGTTGTGCTCAAATTGGCAAAGTTTAAGGAAAGAGGGGTGCCCTCTTGACTCCTAGCGACTGTAATCATGGCGCTCTTAATTAAAGGCTGCTGGCGGGAAGGCTCTCCTGGCATCTGAAAACTCCCTCTGGGGCAGCTGCCGAAACACCAGCTGTTGCTGGCTAGAGCTCTGGGAGGAGAGCTGCCTGGGGGTTCCTGGGAAGCCTTGTTCTGGAAGATTCTTTGTACCTGCACGTGAGCCTCAGAGAGCTGTAAGGGGAGGCCAAGGGGTTCTCAGCACCCACCTGCCTTCTGAGGCCCAGAACCCCCGGAGGGTAAGTTGCCCTCCTTCACCATCCTCTCTCCTGCACATCCCCGCAGGCAGTTCTGGGTGAGCGGGAAGTCGATGCGAGGGCTGCAAACACGGGTCCCCAAGCTCAGAGCTCAGCTTTGGTTCTAGATCTCGCTCGTTTGTTGTTACGGGGGCGTTCAAGAAGTGGCCCCGAAATCCTACATGTGATTTCATTTGCTGCTGGTTGAAAAGGTGCCTTATTTCACGAGAGCTCCCAAAGAGGAAACAGAACAGGTCGGGCGTCCAAAGGGGCACCTGCCTTTCCGTGGGGAGGCCGCTGCGGAGGGGGCCAGGCCCCGTCGCCCCGACTCTGCTGTCTGCAAGGGGCGGGCGCCCACACTAGAGGGGGAGGCGGCTGTGAACGGTCCCTGCCAGCCATAACTGGCAGTCACCTAGAAATAGAAAAATGAAACAGGAGGTTATGTGTCTGTAGTTCCTTCTGTCTGGGCCTCAGCTGCTGGGTGAAACGAGGTCTCAGAGACCGTTCTGTTTGTATTCGTCGGAAAGTCTCCTGCCTGCTTTTTTTTTTTTAATTTTTTCGATGTTTATTTTGATAGAGAGAGAGCACGCAAGTGGGGGAGGGGCAGAGAGAGAGGGAGAGAGAATCCCAAGCAGGCTCCGCATTTTCAGGGCAGAGCCCGACTCGGCTCGATCTCACGAACCGTGAGATCATGACCTGACCCGAAATCAAGAGTAGGATCCTTAACCGACTGAGCCACCCGGGCACCTCGTCTGTTGCCTTTTTTTTTCTATATTTTATCCTTTTTTTTAATATGAAATTTATTATCAAATTGGTTTCCATACAACACCCAGGGCTCATCCCAACAGGTGCCCTCCTCGATGCCCATCCCCCACTTTCCCCTCCCCCCCACCTCCATCAACCCTCAGTTTATTCTCAGTTTTTAAGAGTCTCTTATGGTTTGCCTCCCTCCCTCTCTAACTTCTTTTTTTGTTTTTTTTTCCTTCCCCTCCCCCGTGGTCTGCTGTTAAGTTTCTCAGGATCCACATAAGAGTGAAAACATATGGTATCTGTCTTTCTCTGTAGGTTGCCTTTTTAACAGCAGGGCATGAGGCCCACTTTCAAGATTTCTAACCCCTCCTCAGAGGCCTCATTCAGTACTAAGATATACAAAGGCTTTTAAGCATTGTGTACTTATTGATTTATTTTTACAATTGAGATCATTGACATACAACATTGTATTACTTTAAGGTATACAATGTACATACATATATATTAAGAAATGATTACCCCCATAAGCTTACTTAACACCCATCCCCACACATGGTCACGATTTTCTTTTTTTTTCCCCTGTGGGGGCAGGGGGAGAAGTGAAGTTATGACAGAGTGCGGCCAAGGTGGCTAAGGGGCGGAGGTGACGAGCTGTCATCGCGGACCCCCCTTGTCTCAGCAGGCACAAGCCGAAAGATACACCCGTCCCCGGAAGGGCTCCCTGCTCCCTCCTCCTGGCATCAGCTGGGCCATTGGTATCATCTGCTTTTCCCACAGTGGCACCCGCAGACCATCGTGAGGAAGAGACATCATCTGCACAAGATTTTTCCTCGTGATGAGAATTTTTAAGATCTACTCTCTCTCTCTCTTTCTCTCTCTCTCTCTTTTAGGTGTATTTGCTTATTTTGAGAGAGACAGCGAGCAGGGGAGGGGCTTCCATGCTGCCAGCATGCGAACCATGCAACTGTGACCTGAGCCGAAGTTGGATGCTTAACCGACTGAGCCACCCAGGTGCCCCTAAGATCTACTCTCTTAGCAACTTTCAAACATATAATACGTATTGTTAACTACAGTCGTCATGCTTCTACTTCACATTCCCAACCCTTATTATATAACCAGAGGTTTGTATCTTTCGACCACCTCCACCCATTGCAAAGGCTTTTTAATTTCATTAACTGGATAATTGTATCCTAAGGCTCAAGGTATGTAAGATATACACATATATATGCATGTTACATGCATATGTACATGTAGAAGTAAGCATACATGTATACACACATATATACATATTATATGCAGATACACATGTATAAGTGTGTGTACAGGTATATGCACATACATAATATACTCACATGCATGCGTATTTCTAAATATATACATGTGCACGTGTTATTATATATAAATAGATACATATATACATACACCTATACCTACAGATACACATATGCATATGTACAACATACACCTACATACACACCCATGTACACATACAGATACACATACACACGTGTACACACATTCAGACACATACACGTGCACACGCAGACACACACAGATACACACAGATGCACACATAGATACGCTACACGTGCACACACATACATATGCAGATACATGCATATGCACGCACGTGCACACATATACACACACACGTGCACACACGTGCATACACATACATGTGAACAGTATGTGATCGGGAGTCGCAGGTGTCCTCCAGGTGCTCTGAGTGGGTCACCTGGGCTCCCAGGCTCTCTCACTGTCTTTCAGGCCATCACCTGGTGAACCCGAGGCCACCGTCCCTGCCACCACTGGCTCCCTGGGGTCTGCTCAGCCCCCGTCACCCCCTTCCTCCCCTGCTGCTGACCACCTCAGGGCCACACACGTCGGAGGAAGAACAGTATGTGCCCCCCGCCGGCCACTCCAGACTCCGGAGTTTCCCCACAGCAGAGCTGCGTGGGTGTCGGGATTAGCAGGCAGTTCTTCCTTTTGCCCCAGGCACGAGGGGATCAGAGTAAGACGCTTAATGCACACCTCTCTTCCCACCCCGGGCCCTCGGCTGAGTCCCACGAGTCAGGGACCGGAACCCCTCCCTGCTAAGTGCCTTTGCTTCAGGCTGCTTCTTCCCCCCCTTCCCCCCCAAACACACAGCAAAGCCACTGGTCTCCACACAGGCCTGTGGGGGGCTGGATCCTAACTTAGCATCTGTTACTGGTTCTGTGACTGGGAGATCTCTCGGCCTCCGTTTCAATGGCTCATGGCGATCACACCTAGCAGAGATCCGGGGACGGCTGGAGACAAAGAAGGCAAGGTGCCAGGCGCAGTGTGGCAGCAGGACAAATGAAGGGGGGCACTGCTGTCCCCGTGTCACAGCTGAAGGAACAGAAGTGAGCGCACGCACGCTGCGTCACAGAGACTGAGCTGGTGGGACACTGGGAATCAACCTTGAGCTTGCCCGTCTGGCTCCGAAGCCTGTGGTCTTGTCTCTGCCTGGCCTCATGGTGCAGGGGCAGGGCTGGGAGGTCCACCCGGCTCCTCTGACCCCGGACCAGTGTCCTTTGTGGACAGCTGTTCCTCTCTGGGTTGCGACCGAAGTCAAGCTCAAAGCTTGCAGGGCCCAGGAAGCTGATGGTATTGGGGGCCAGAGAGACCCTAAGAGCGAACCGGTAGTGAGATCGGCCCCAGGGAGGGGAGGGAGCCCTGGCTGGCTGCAAGGCCCACACCCCACCTTAAAATTAGGGCAACTGCTGCTCAGCCCTGCCCCGTGGGCTAGCTGGGGGCAAAGGCCCAGAGTCGCCAGATCGGCTGATGCCTTAAGGGAAGCTATGCATTGGGATTTTGGGTAAAATTTCCCAGGGGTCAGCAGCTAATTCAGGTAACGTATGTGCGAACGTGCATATTACACTGGCTGGAAAAACAACCACGTACGTTAGCAGACTCTTGCCCGCAAGCTCCCACTCTGTCTACTCTATAAACCCTTATACAATTTAATGAAGGCATCTGGGATAGATGATGTTTCCTTTGCGGATGAATCTAACAAATCTATCTCAGGGACCCCAGACTCCTTCTGACCAGCTTCAAGCTTCCAATCAGGGACACAGAGGCGAAGGCAGCCTGCAAGCTTTCAGAGAGAGACCGGGGAGGGGAATGGGGCCTGGGGGACGCTCTGCCAGCCTCTGAGGCCACACCTCACCCCTACACAGTGAGCTTTTAGGGAGAGCCACTTGGGAGTTCTGTGTCTTCATCTGAGAGCACCAAGCTGGTCGGATCAAAGGGAAGGCTGCGGGGTTGCGTCTGCAAAGTGCCTCGGTAGCACCTGGCACAGAGGGGCCCCATAAATGGGAGCCACAGGACCTGCTGCCTAAGCCGTGGGGCCCAGGGCAGAGTGAAACAGTGGGGTCGCTTCTCGAAAATTACTAAGAACTTCAATACAGCGAGAGCAAAGCATTAAGCCACGGACGGTTCTCCTCCTCCTCCTCCTCCTCCTCCTCCTCCCCCTTCTTCTTTAATGTTTATTTATTTATTTTGAGAAAGAACAGGGGAGGGGCAGAGAGAGAAAATCCCAAGCAGGATCCACACTGTCAGCGCACAGCCCGACGCGGGGCTGGAACCCACGAACCGTGAGATCATGAGCTGAGCCGAAGTCAGACGCTTAACCGACTGAGCCCCCCGGGAGGCCCGGCCAGGGCTCTCCGAAGTGCTGGGCCCTGTGCGGCTGTGCAGGGCGTGCACTCATGCCGCCCACCCAGGCACTCGGCATGATTAGCTTGCAGAACCAGGATTTATGGAGCACCTACTGTATGCCAGACACCATTCTCAGCGCTTGTCGTGTCCTATGTAATCCTCAAAGGGAATTAGCTATTATTCCCATTTAACAGGTAAGGGAAATGAGGCGCAGACAGGTTAGGTCGCTTGTTCAAGATCACACAGCTGGAGGGTGGCAGGGCTGGGTTTGACACAGGCAGTCGGGTCCCCAAGCCCTGCCCGTCAGTGTCCTCGTTGTTGTTCTCTCCCCGGCTCGAACAGGGAGCCGGGGCGGCCGGGGAGGGAGCACCCAGAGGCACAGCGGCCAGGACCAGGAATCCTACGCAGCCCCCGACCCCCAGACAGGCCCAGGCCCAGGTGGCCGGACGGTCCTCCCAGACAGGTCGCCAGTGCGGCGCTGCGGGGAGGTCTGGAACCCGAAGAGGAAGGGAAGAGGGTTCAGATGAGGACACTCGCGCTATTCATCAGACCAGGGGCCTCTCTGCAGGACTGAAAGCTCTGGAGCTTTCTTCTTTGATCCAGACTGTGGGTCAGAGCTGAGCAACCACAGGGCAATTACTCACCTTACAGCTTCGGGCTGACTCAGCACTCTGAGCCCATGCTGGTAGCAGACGCTTCCCTCCCTCCCTCCGGTGTTGGGTTTCCAGGGACTGGGGGGCACCCCGGGACATAGGAGGTGGCAAGTCCCCCTGAGACCCGACCTGTGCTTGTCTCTGCCTGGGGAGCGTGCTCTCCTCAGAGGCTCCTTCTCCTGGCGTCTCCTGGCGGGGAGCAGTGAGCAGAACCTGTGTGGTCTCATCGTGTTCAATTAATTTATTTTTTAAATGTTTATTTATTGATTGATTTAAAAATTTTTTTTAATGTTTATTTATTTTTGAGAGAGACAGAGACAGAATGCGAGTGGGTTGGGACAGAGAGAGAAGGGGACACAGAATCTGAAACAGGCTCCAGGCTCCGAGCTGTCAGCACAGAGCCAGACATGGGGCTCGAACTCACGAGCTGTGAGATCATGACCTAAGCCGAAGTCGATGCTTAACCCACTGAGCCACCCAGGCGCCCCAAATGTTTATTCATTTTTGAGAGAGAGAGAGAGAGAGAGAGAGAGAGCGAAAGCGAGAGAGGGCACACAAGCAGGGGAGGGGCAGAGAGAGAGGGAGACAGAGGGTCCAAAGTGGGCTTCGCACAGACAGCCGGAGGCGGGGCTCGAACCCACACACCGTGAGGTCGTGACCTGAGTCGAAGTCGGATGCTCCACCGACCGAGCCACCCAAGCCCCCCGGTCTCATCTTCTTCAAATAATCTCATGAGTTTAAGATTCTAAATGGCAAGAGAAAGGATGATGCCTCCATAACAGTCGTGAAAATGTTAAAAACAAAGATTAAAAAAAAAAGTATGCCTATCTTAATGATTCTCTTCGACTAATGATTTCATTCCTTGTCCAGGAAATAAAAATGATGATCAGTGGGGTTGGGATGATGGCAATAATAATAATAGGGAGTGTATATCGAGCCCTTACGATGTCCCGGGCACGGCGCTAAGTACCTTATTCAAATTATCTCCTTCGCACACACCTACTTGATACAGGTGGTGATTCTACTGTCCAAACCACCTCCAATCTTTCTTCAAGTCGCACTAAATTACAGCTTAGGTCATTTGCATGCACTTAGTCTCCTTAATTGAACGTTTATGGCTGGATAATATAACCAAGGTGTGAACGCGTGATAATTCATCCAGTTCCTCTGCTCAAATTGGATCCGGCCTGCTGGAAAGGGGAGTCAAGTGGAAAGGAAGGTAGGAAAAGGAGGCGGGGCTCGCTTACTGACCAGCAGGCAGGCCCCCACGCCCGACCCCCTGCCTGTCCCTGCCACACCCCCACCTCCCCCCATCACCCAACTCTGGCCACGTTACCCTTTTGGTCCTTCTTTGCTCCTGAAAGTCTGTGTGCTCCCCAGGGCCTTTGCAAATGCTGTTCCGGTCTGTCTTCCTCTTGCGGAGGTAATACCCACTCATCCTTTAGACTCTCGGCTTGAACCCTCGAGGGCGCTGGGTCTTCACGCTGGGCAGCTTTTCCTTCACGATGCCCGTCAAAGCCACGGTTGGACATTCCTTTGGGAGCCGAACTTGGGTGTTAGACTACCCTGGTTGCTCCCAGGCAGGTGAAAGGTGCTAGGCTAACGCTCCCCACCCCCACTGACCCAGAGTTCTCTTCCGCCCCAAGCAAAAGCGTTGCGCCCTCAAGGTCTGTACTAGGAGTGGGCAGACATCCTCCGTGAAATATCGTGGTCTTCGTGGCCCATCCGGGCTCTGTGGCAGCTTCTCACCTTTGCCCTCGTAATCCCAAAGCAGCCATAAACAATGAGGGAAAGAAAGAGCAAGGCTGTGTTCCAATAAAACTTTATTTACGGACACTGAAGTATGAGTTTCATTTCATTTCACGGGTCACAAAACATTTTCTTCTTTGGGTTTTTATCCCCTGCCGTTTAAAAATGTAGAAACCACACTTAGAGGCTGGGCTGTCCAACAGCAGGTGGCCTCTCGGGTTTGGCTCCCGGGTTGTTGTCTACTGACCTCCGGTCTACACTCTTGTTCCCAGTCCGAGGCTGTCTTCGCCGCCACTTTGCAGAATGATGGCCGGGATCAAGCCCTCACTCCGTCCTTCCCCCTCGTGTGAGGCAGGGAGCCAGCTTCCATCAACAGGTGCGTGACGATGATGTCAGGTGCCATGCTGGGACCTCTGTCATGCCTCTTCCAGGCAGTGGGGGCTCCTCGGGCAGCTCCATGTAGCTTTGGGCAAGACTCTGAGGGTCAGAGTGGGACCGATGCCATAGGGTGCCACTAATAGCTGGAGAAGTGGATACCGGATCCCTAAGCCGGGGGTGCCCCCAGGGCTCTGGCTGACTTCCCATTCATCTGCCAGTTCACACTTCGAACTGGATCTCAGCCACGTACTCATTCAGTCTTCCCGCCAGCAAAACCACAAGATTACGGGGAATCCATCCTTTCCTTTGCCCGCTTTGTTAGCATGAAATAGGATTTGCGTCCATCGAGGTCGGGGAGATAAGGTGTGGAGTGGGGCAAGGGAGGGGGACAGTGTTACCTCGCGCAGCGTGTGGGCGGAAATCGTAGAGCACAGCTGACTTTAGAAACCCAACCAACCTGTTCTTTCTTGTTTATAACCTTGTTCTCGTAAATGACTCCAGTAGGTACCCAACCCGGAAAGTTGGGTTTACCCTGGACGCCATCCCCTCTCTCCCGCGCGATTCATCACACAGATCTGTGTATTTCGCCCAGGACCACACTACCGCCCCTATTTCTACTCAGCGCTCTGCTGTCCCTCACTCAGGCCGCGTTTGACCCCCTAAAATCATCTCCCTCGGGTCCTCCACCTGCCGCCAGACAGTCCCTAGTGTTTAAGTTAGGATTTTGTTCCCATAAGGGAAAATCTGATCCTACCACTTACCCGACAGAAATTCCTTAATGGCTTTGGATGATGGAAAAGTTTTGGAGATGGCTGTGGGGATGGTTGCACAACAGTGTGAGTGTGTTTAATGTACTGACCTGTGCACTTACAGATGGTCAAAAGGGCATATTTTATGTTCTGTATATTTTACTACAATACAAAAGTCTTTAATGGATCCCCGTGGTCACAGAATGCCTTTCTAAGGCTTGGAGGGACCCCAGAGAACCTGGTCTCCCCTGCGATGCAAATTTCCTTCCATAATCTCTGATCTAAATGTAACCCTCACCGAACTCTATTCGTAGTTGCACCTTCTTGTCTCTGTCTCTTCTGCCTGATGCATATTTAATTTTTCCCTCTCTCCTTCCTCCTGAGCAAACTCAACCTTCAAGAAACAGGTCAATAAGGAACTCTGTCAGCCTTCCATCAACGTTTTCCCATTGACTTCACTTTTTTCACGCAGGCAGAAATAAATGATTCTTTGTTTAATGATAACATTAAACACTAGACAGGGGAAAACACTATTCCTAAGCTGTGTGTCAGGCAGAAAGAACCACGGGGATGTGTGTGGCGGCCTGTCGACTGGGTCTTGTAATCGATGCCATGACTTTGCCTTTTTTGCTGCATGACCCTTCCCAGACTTCCCCCCCCCCCCCCCCCTCCTTGGCACTTGAACCTTATTGGGAATTTTGTAATTGCCATCCTATTTTTTTTATAGTTTTACCATGCTCGTTTGTTACCCCGAATAATATGCTATTGTTCAGTTGTACATGATTTTGAGCTTCGTATAAATGGAATTGATGAGGTTTGGGGGTGATGGTGGGTCCAGAGCCGATGACTAAGAAAGAATTCTTGAAGACGTCTTTGGTGCAAAGAGGTGATTTGATTTTATTTTACTCATTGTTTTAATGTTTATTTATTTTTGAGAGAGAGAGAGAACGGGAGAGTGGCAGCGAGAGAGGGAGACACAGAATTCGAAGCAGGCTCCAGGCTCTGAGCTGTCAGCACAGAGCTCGACGCGGGGCTCGAACTCACGAACTGTGAGATCATGACCTGAGCTGAAGTTGGATGCTTAACCGACTGAGCCACCCAGGTGCTCCCAAAAAGGTGATTTTATTAAAGCAAGGGGACAGGACCCATGGGCAGAAAGGGCTGCACGGGGTTGAGAAGAATGGCTAGTTTTATACTATGGAGTTGGGGAGGTGAGGTCAACAGGGAGGCCTCCAGAGGGACTTTGATGTGCTAGAGAGGACTCCTAAGATACTCGAGGCCTTGCTCTTGTCAAGCTAAGGGTGTTTTCCCTCTAATAAGGTATTAACATTAGACAGGTAGGGAGTTCCCAGGGAAATGTTTTACTCTGCCAGCCTCAAGTATCTGTCAATGGGCTGCAGGTTGTAAGGACATTTAATTTCACCTGCCATTTCCTTCTTGCCTTTGTTCCCCATATCACTGCAGAGGGGAAGGTGATGTTGGGGCTCCAGGAAACTGAGTCTACAGGTTTCTGGAGATTAAGCTATTGATAAGATTGCCTCTTTCTTATAATTCACTAAGATATTCGTAAACGGATGGAGACCCATGTCCTGCAAGATGGTGACCTGTGTCACTTGGCCATTTGTTTTCCGTCTTTCCCTGTGTCCTTGGGCGGGCAGGAGTGCTTGTGGAATGTCATACACGTCCCAACTGGGGGACGGGGGGTGGGGTGCCAGCTTGCCCTGCGTCCTCAGCCCTCCCCACGCTGCCTCATCAGAATTATACGGCGTATTCTCCGCGACTTGCTTTTTTCCCCTCGACACGACCGTCACGAGATTCGTTCAGTCTTGCACCTTTCTGCAATTCCTTCATTTTCAGTGCTGTATACTTTTCCAGGGGGTGAATACAGCACACTTGGAAAAAAACGCATTTCTGCTGGGAATGGACTTTTCAGGTGTTTCCAATTTTTCCTGTTAAAATTTGTGCAGATGTGGACAACTCTCTACAGGTTTCTTGGGGCAATCGTGAGACTCTCCAGGGATCTACCCGGAAGTGCAATTGCTGGGGCAGACTCACACATTATCTCCAGCCCCATCCATGATGCCAGATTGCCATCTGCAGTGACTTTGTCAAATCCCACACTCACCCAGCGTCGGTCGGGAGGAGGGATTGCCCCATTTCCTCGCAGCATTTACTGTCGGATTCTATAATTTTTGCTAATCTGGTGGATGCGAAATGACATCTCGTTATGGTTTTATTTTATGTCTCCCTGCTGACTAGAGAGGATGTGTTTGTTTTTGTACGTTGATTGTTCCATTAATTTTGCCTTTTCTACTCAATGGAATCTGTTTTGCCCATGATTCTACTGAGCTGTTTGTTCTTATTGATTTGTAGCTTATTGCATATCCTGAAAAGTCATTCGTTGTCAATTTCCTACGTACAAATATTTCTTCCTAGTTTTGGCTTATCTTTACACCCTCTACGGCTCCTTTGGATAAATTGAAGCTCTTCAGTGTGACGTAGACAATTTTGTCTATTTCTGTTTTCTTTATCGTATGTGCTTTTGTGTCGTGTTTAATAAATCCCTTCCTAGTTTAAGGCTGTAAAGCCACTCTTCCGTGCCTCCCTTTAAAATTTCTACAGTTTCGTGGCGCCCGGGTGGCTCAGTCAGTTAAGCATCCGACTTCGGCTCAGGTCATGATCTCGCGGTTCGTGAGCTCAAGCCCCGCGTCGGGCTCTGTGCTGACGGCTCGGAGCCTGGAGTCCGCTTCAGATTCTGTGTCTCCCTCTCTCTCTGCCCCTTCCTTGCTCATGCTCTCTGTCTCTCTGTCTCTCAATAATAAACGTTAAAAAAAGTTTAAATAAATAAATAAAATTTCTACAGTTTTACCTTGAACCTCATAGAGTCGGGGCTCCTGGAATTGATATCTGTAAATCATGTGACAAGGGGGTCCTAGTTAAAACATTTTCCTACATGGATGCCAGTCATCCCGGAATCGACTCTTTCCCCTTGATCAGTTATCAGGTTTTCATAGATGAAGATTCTGTCACTGGGCTCTCTGCTCAGTCCCAGGGTCCACCCTTTACCCACAGCACACGGTCCTCATTCTTAGAACTTGATATCAAATCTAGATATCTCGTAACCTAAGTTATATCACTGATTCTTCCCCTGGAATGTCTCAGCTATTTCTGTTGCTTTGCTTTTTCATTTATATTTTATAATCAGCTTGCTTGTCAAATTCCACCAAAAAAACCCCAAACCTACCTTGTCATGATTTGAATGATATGATTCCTAATCATGGTCTCATAATGTTTTATATAATGTACATACATCCACACACACTTGCTTATTCACAGAATACAACATATCTAATCCACGGTGCCCATACGTAGCAAGTTTCTTGTGTGAATAAATGAATGAATGAATAATCAAAGTTCTCTCTTCAGCTGAGGTTCACTCTTCGATAAAACCCCAAACGTATAGCATGACAAATTGTTCATCTGTCAGAAGGATCCTTCATTGCATACAAGACGAGGGGATGGAGTAGCTGTCATTATCTGAGCACCTACTATGTGCCTGGAATGATGCCAGAAAGAAAGAAAGGGACAAAGAGCCATTTTGGAATCTTGTAAAAACTCAAGCTCCCTTAGTACTTTTAAAACAAGATGCAATTTTCAAAAAAATAGTATCCATACCCATCGTCTCAGGGCCGTGTGGCTTGTGGAAGTCTCTTCCTCAGGCTTCCGTGTGTGTGGGCTTCGTGAGTTACTCCCAGGGCTGACTGGCCAGAGACTCTGTGTTTGTGACCCAGCCATGCCCAAGTTGGAAGCCTCATTCAACAAGGCTCACAAAAGATACGCAAATTAAAGAGCCACTCCCTTCCAGGAAGCTGGTGACTTTCTTTGGGGAATCTCAGGAGAAAACACACATGCAAGCAATTTAAAGAAAAGGGGGAGGGGGGCAGGATTTATCTCTTGATTTTTAACTGCACTCGTGGGGTAGTTTGACACCCAGACTTACCCTTGGCCGACAACGGGTGTTGGGCTGAACGGCACCCCGAACAAAAAGCCTCGGGCTTCACTTCCCGAGCTTGAAGATTCCCTGTTTATCGGGCAGTAGATGCACACCTGCCCTCTGGAGTAGACGGGTCGTCCTCTGCCCCGGGGATGGAAGTGACGAGGCTCACCTCCGACGAGGGCCTATGGAGGCAGCGGGCTGATCTCCCGCGGAACATTTCCACTAACACGTCCTGGAAATTCCAGATCATTTGTCCATTCGCTCAGCAAACGAGGGACAGACAGCGTGGCTGAGGGTGGGCAGCGAGGCAACGAGACCTCGGGGTCTGCAGGAGATCTGACCCCCCTTCACACCACCCCCCCACCCCCCAGGAGAGTCCCTGGTACTGCTCAGGTCCTTTCTTCACAGAGGCTTGGGGGCATCTCTTCAGGGCTCCCGTGGCTTGTCTTCCGGGGGAAATTTAGAAAGGGAAATTCCCCAGCACTGCAGCCAGTTCTCAGGCCGTAAAAGACTATCATCGTCCCCCTCCCCCAATGCTCTTTCCAGACCCCCTTCACCCTCAGTCAGCACCGCAGTCACAGTCACTTCCCTGCTGGGTGACCCAGACCCTCAGCCCTGCCCGGTCCATCATGTTCTGTCACATCAAGGCTGCTGCGGCTGTGTTTACAATTAAAATAAGGCAAGGGGTATCAGGGATCGAGGACCCCAACGGGCCAGGCATATGCTCCCTGGCCGGTTGTGTCTCAGAGACGCCGCATCCCTACCCCTTGACCGGTCCGCCATCCTGGCCGGGATGGTTCCTGCTCTTGCCCAGCTGGACCCTGGGAGGCGAGAACCATAGCTTGTAACTCCACGGTCTCCCCTGGGGGGTTGCCCTGGCTGAGGAGGGCCACCAGGCCCAAGGTCGCACCTCCTGCCGGGAAGAGGGCGCACCATGACCGGTCAGGGGTGAAGCACCAAGACTCGGTTTCCACATCTCATCTCAGGGCAGCTCCGTAGGGCTGCCTCAGCTTCAGAGCTTCCCTGGGGGGTTGGCTGGGCCTCTGTCAGGACGTAGTCACAGCTCGGCTGCTCCCTGGGCCCAGTCCTGCTTCCTTACCCGTCCTTCTCGCAGATGCACGTTTGGGATTGCAATGCACATTCTCATATCAGAGAAGGGTCGGCGGTAGCAATATCTTCGTGGAATAAGTCACTAATTCATTTGTTCACTCATTTCTTCATCTACTAACTTATGCTGCCGTTGCTTTTTAAAAGGTTTTTTAAGGGTATTTATTTTGAGACAGAGCCTGGCCGGGGAGGGGCAGAGAGAGAGGGAGAGAGAGAGAATCACAAGAAGGCTCTGCCCTGTCAGCTCAGAGCCCGACGCGGAGCTCGATCCCGTGAACCGTGAGATCACGGCCTGAGCCGAAATCAAGAGTCAGACACTCAACGGAATGAGCCACCCGGGCGCCCCTACGGTTACTTTTTAAGCTCCACCTGTGTGCCAGGGTCTAAACACCGGAGGAATTAAATTGTAAGACACGGCCTTCTGACGGAGACAGACATGTAAACAAGAGAAGTAAAACTGGGATTTGAAAAAGCTCTAGCAAAGTCGTGCATAGAAACTATAAGAGCCTAGAAGGGGAAATGATCACCTGCCTGAAGGAGGATCGTCTCAGGTGGGGCATTGTAGGTAGGGCATGCAGGATGAGTAGGAGTTCGCCAAATGAACAGGGCTTTTAGCTCAGGCTAAGGAAATGCAGGATATGATCACAGCAAGACAAGCGGCCTGGAGAGGTCCACTTTCGTTCTTTAGCACGATTTTTCCATAATGCTTCTAAGACTGTGGCTCCGGGGATGCTGGTAAAGAGAAAACAAAGGCTCCCAGGGGGTCTGGGAGGATTGTGTCAGGGAAAGAGGCTCGGGGATGACAGACACGGGAGAAGGCACTCAAGCAAAAGGCTGTCTAAAAAGTCATTACGGGCTTTTAAGTAAATTCTCAATTATAATTATTCTAATGGCTTTAATAAGTCTGCAATTTGGAGCTATGATGCTCTAATGTGTCAGCTGCCATATGCCTCGATGCAAAACTCTTTCTTTTTCCCTTTGAAAGCCAATATTAAGAGGGCACCTGCCATGGTGAATTCTGCCAATGTCTCACCCCACGGAGGTTGGGACCTCTTATCATATGTAATCCCGAGTCAGTCCCCGAGGTGCAGATCGCAGCCCCCAGCCCCCAGAGCTGTCTCCCCTGGACTCTACAACTCCTGGCCTTCGGTGACTAGAGCAGAGATGTGCCGGTGGGGATCAGCTATCGTGTTAGATCTGGATGCAAACCCCACCTCTGCCTCGTGGTAGCTAGGGAGCTTCCGGCCAGCCGGTTCCCCTCTCTGTGCCTTGGTCTTCTCACCCGTCAGATGGGCGTGATCGTAACGCTCACCTCGCAGTGCCGGCACGAACGACCCCATGCAAAGTCCCTACTTGCCCTTGAAGGGGGCTTTTTCCATTCGAGCCAAACTGCATTTTTGCAGATGAGAAAGAAAGTATCAACCCGTTGTACAGTGCCATTTAGCAACAAACTGCTAACACAGCTAGGGGCCAAAGGCCAGTGGAAAGGGCTCTTTTTGAAGTCCGGAAGTGGCCTGCCTTCTATTACTTGTGTGGCCGAGAGCAAGGTACCCTCCGGCCCGAGGGCTCTGTCACCTGTTTCTCTACTCCCTCGCAGCTCTTCGTCCAGATCCTTCGTGGCAAACGTTGTCAATCTATTCAAGGCTCTGCTCGGAGAGGATTCCCTGAGTCCCTTCCTTCAAAGAGCTCCTGCATCGCTGTCCGGCCCCTGGAACCCCGCCTTGCTGGTTTTCATTGTGGCCTTTGCCATCGGACGTATCGACGTGTTTACTCATTAATCGTCTGTCTCCAATCAGAATGCAAAGTCTTTGGGAACAGAGACAGCAGTTTTGTTCCCTGCTGCACCTCTGCGTCCTATAACAGCACCTGGTGCAGACCGGGAACATGAGACCTAACTGTTGTGTAGACACAGAGTGGATTTCTCCAAACTTCTGAGTCTTCCTGGGAACGGAAGCACCTTCCCCTGAGGGTTATGCAGAGACAGTTTATATTAAATGCCCAGTGCGGGGCCTGGCAGGGCTTGCAGGAGAGGATCAGCCGACGGCTCTGATGATGGTATTCAGGCCCATCCAGCCCTTGTGGCTGGGGCAGGCCTCTGCGTCCGACCCCACTGCTAAAAGCCTTTGTCAAAGGAGGATGATTTGGGCCCTTGTTTCCCCGATCTGGCTGCACATCACAGTCACCTGGGGCGCTGTACGAAAACACAGCTGTCCGGATCCCGCCGCGGTCATTCTGACCCAGGTCTGCGAATTGGAGTCAGGAATCCGTGTATTTTATTTTTTATTTTATTTTTTTTATTTATTTATTTTTTTAATTTTTTTTCAACGTTTTTTATTTATTGTTGGGACAGAGAGAGACAGAGCATGAACGGGGGAGGGGCAGAGAGAGAGGGAGACACAGAATCGGAAACAGGCTCCAGGCTCCGAGCCATCAGCCCAGAGCCTGACGCGGGGCTCGAACTCACGGACCGCGAGATCGTGACCTGGCTGAAGTCGGACGCTTAACCGACTGCGCCACCCAGGCGCCCCTAGGAATCCGTGTATTTTAAATACCAGAGCGGCCATGACATTTCCCGTTCAGACAGGAGGCGACTCCAGAGAGAGACGTCCTGGTGCCCATGTTTCAGGACAGGTCATTTCATTACCACAGGGAATAAACCCTTACTGAGCCAGGGAAGGGCCAGGTATGAAAAGCACATTTATAAGTGAGGGAAAAGGAGTGAAGGGCTCTCCAGCAGAGAGCACCTGCTGGAAGGGAGATAGTAACGCGGTGAGATCGAGAGCCGACCCCAGCACCGTGCCCCCCACCCCGCACGCCCGGAGGGCACGTTTCTGCAGGCCAAGCCGCTAGACTCGATGTGATCACTACGCTTCTTTCGATCTCGATGCCGTCAGGGAGCAGGTAGGCAGTGAGCATGTATGATGGGGAGGCTGTTTGCATTTCTGAGTGTTTAATCTTTTAATTATGACTCTTGGAGTTTTTACAGTGTAAAGCTAATAAGCAAACACACGGCCTCTTTCTCGTACTTCATTTCGTGCACAGGGTGTTTAGACAACTGTGAATCCCCGCGGTGCAAAATACTGGGGCCAAGAGGTAAACCCACTGGGTAAACAAACTGAAATCGCTCCGTGTTTACAATAAAATAAGTGTATACGAAAGTAACGGGGTGGTATTTTCTTAGTAATTATCTAGGTGCGTGCTGTCCAATGCTGTCACCATTAGTCACATGTGGCTCTTTAAATGTAATTAAAACTGAATTAAAAATCCCGGTCCTCGGTTGCACTCACCCCGTTTCAAGTACTCAGCAGCCACATGGGTCTGGGGCTGTGCCGTCTGGACAGCTTAGCTGGAGTTCATTCTCTTCACAGCAGATACTTCTACGCCACGGTGAGTGCTGATGTAAATTTCCAAGAAGTATGTGTTTTAACTCTTTAAAAAAGAAAATTCCCACTGTCAGGGTAGGATGGGAATCTGCAACCCATGATCTATGCCCAAGGCGTGCTAAAACCCAACACAGGGCAAAAGCACAAAACATGCGTGTCATTGAGAACCTTGAGTCTCTGCAAGTTTCCATAGTGTCCTTCTTATCCCGGATATTTAAGAAGAGGCTGTCAGTTACCGCTAGGAGAACACTACCTGTACGTTGTGCGGATAATAAAAGAAAAGGTGACTTTGGACAGATGTCTGGAAGTTTTCTCCCAAAGGGTGACTTTGCTGGTGCAGGGAGGGCATAGCAAGGAGGGACCCTGGATCTCTGCCGCCTCCCTCCCTCAAGAGGATGGCTGTACCGCTCCCAGCCCTCAGAGAGCCCAGGAAAGCACCCAGCGTTGGGTTAGAATCTGCACTGCTATTCTGCAGGAAGCGTAACCGTATTGAATTTGAGAGTGCTGGTCGCCTGAACCCACGCTCTCTCTCTACTCCCCCTAGGAACGACCAGCTGGGGTTGGACAAAGGGGACCGTGCGCCCTCACAGTTAAGCCTCGGGATCTGGCAGCGAGGTCTGCCTGTGTGACATCGGTTCAGTGATGTCACCTCGCAGAGCTGCGGTTTTCTCGTAGGGAAGGAGGGGTGGCCATGGGCCTATCTGGTGGAGCTGTCTTAAGAGGGAAATGGGACGGTGCTCGCAAAGCCCTGAATCCGGCCCCCGCCTCGTGGCGCACACATAATCAACGGTTTATTGTAACGTGTGCACATGGGTTGATAGGTCAGGCCGCCCCGGGCGCCAGTGTCCGCTTTGCTACTCATTAACTGCCGGCTTCCCTCAATCTATTTGCGTTGTGTGTGTGTGTGTGTGTGTGTGTTGATTTCCTCATCTGTAAACCATGAATGGTGCTCCCTGTGTGCAAGTCTGTCATGAGAAGCAGATGAAACAAAGTCAAGGAGCAGTGACGTGCTGGACCCACAGTAAGAGCTCCTTTAAGTGCCCTTTTTGCTTTTCTTCAGCTAAGATACATCTTCGGGAACAACACGTTTCCAGTTACAAGCTTTTTCAGTTTCCCTGTTAAGGTCAAGACGGGGCTAGACCACGGTGAACCTCAGAGGACTGCCCTTTCCACCGTGCGCTGTGTTCTGTCCAAGCATTCCTTCTACTTCCCGGAGGATGTGGGAGAGGCCATTCTCTATCAAGGGGTCTCTGCTGGCTAAAAATACCCGAGAACTGAGGACAGGTCAGTGGGTAAGAACAGAAAACCTCGACTGGGCTTGTTGTTGGATCTTCAACTTCTTACCCCGAGGGCGCCCAGCTCGCCATGAGGCTGGGTCCGTGCAGGAGCCGGGCCTGTGTTCAGGTAGGAGAGACACAGAGATTCGAGAATCTGCTGCTCGGGCAGCAGGTGATGGAGCTCTGGTCTTTTCCACCGTTCACCCCCAGAGTGCCAACCCTGCACATTTCCCTGGGCTTTTGGTTACCCATGTGATTTCACTATGCCCCAGGGCAGCAGGTGGATGGGGGTGGTTTCTAACCCCCCACTACACAGACATGGAAGCCCATCCTCACTCAGCGGTCAAGCTGGGATGGGGGCCCCTGGACGTCAGGATCCTGGTTTTGTTTGCCTTTGTTTGTTTGTTTCCATTGTAACTTCTTCATGCGGTCTCAAACTTTGGGATTCCCTGCAGCTTTCCCCCACCTTCCTCCCATCCGCCCCTAGCCGACCTCTGCCCACAGGACACCTGCCCTGCCCTTAGCCCCCCGCCCCCGTCTCCTCCAATACCTCACTTTCACAGTGTAGCTGAAAGAAATGTAATTTGACCAAAATAATTCTCTCCAAAGGTTTAACGACTAATATTTCCCAGTCAAGGAGGTTTTGAAAGAAACGATTGATTTATTCTAATCAGATCCCGCTGTGGTGAGTTCAGACACGCAGTATCACAGGTCCTGCATCAAGAGGCAGAGCGCGAGACACTGCTTTGCCGCGTGTTGGCTGGTGACGTCAGGGTGGCTTCTCAGACCTGAGCTGCCGTCTCTTCATGTATGAAATGAGAGCCCTGTGCCTTCAGAGAGCTCTTGCAGCCCCAGGCTGCTGAGACCCTTGGAAATGAAGACAAGCATGGGAAACTCTGAAGAGTGAGCTCTCTTGGCCCGTCCTCCTCCCCCGGTTTTGCAGAAGATGCTCCTGGCTTTGGAGTCAGTACCAAGACTGAGCGTGATCTGCCTCTTTGACACCCCATTGCACCTTCCTTCCTGGGGAGCTCTGGGCAAGCAGACCCCAAGAGTCTCCCCCGCTCCCTTGGGAAATCCCTAACTATTCTCTTTCCTTTTCCTCCAAGGGATCTCCCACTCTCTTATGGACCAAACCTAAAGGTTTTCTCCTGCTAAGAGTCCTGAACATTTGTCTCCATGCCCGCTCCTGGAAATAGCCTGCCCGTGTCCCCTCAAAGCCAGGAGGCACAGTGAGTGTGTGCGTCCGCGTGTCTTAGGTGTTTGACACAGACGCGAAACCTTGAGGCAGTGGAGTCAGGCTGCGATGGAGAAGAGCAAACTCTCTGTAAAGGCGAGGACTGAGCACAAATTAAGACTGCAGATCTGCCACCAGCATGCATGTGTGTGTGTCGGCCAGGGGCTGATGACTACGATTCATCGCTCTTCAAACATGTATTTAGACCTCCCATGACACACGTCATCTGTGCAAATTGCTTTATGGTTAATAGAGCACTGTTCGGGTTCAAACACTGAATTAGTCAAGGTTCTGCTGGTGACGAACATCTAAAACCGGTAGTGCTTAACTCATTGGGGGAAAAAAGGGTGTGTGTGTGTGTGTGTGTGTGTGTGGTGGGGATCACTGGAAAGATGCTAGGGCAGTTCAGAGAAACAACAAAAAATATAAACATCTTAGACACGGAGGGCAAGAGTCTGGGGAATTTGATAGAATCAGTCAGGGTCAAGTTGGGTAGACCCATTGTAGATCTTTTAAACAGAGGGTATAATAAGAAATATACATTTGGTCTCTGTCCCTGGTTCCTGACACAGAGCTTCAAAATTCCTCTGTGCTGGCACACCTCAACTCCACAGGAATAGAAGCTCCTCTCTAGACCCTTCTCGGCCTCGCCTGTAGACCTCTTCATCTGGCTGTTCTTTGTATCATTATTATATTCTCTTTAAGAACTTGGTCAGTAACCATTTCCCCGAGTTCCCTGAGCCATTACAGCAAATTACTGAAGCTGAGTAGGGAGTGGTAGAAACCACGGATGTCTGGCCAGGTTGGACAGACGTCGTGGGCAAGCTGGGGACCCACTGCTTGCGATTGGCATCTGAAGTGGGGGGCAGTGTTGTGGGGCTGAGCCTTAACCTGCGGGATCCGCACTAACTCCAGGAAGGTAGAGTCGGAAGCCAGTTCACTTGCAGCTCACCCAGCTGGTGTCCAGAGAGAAGCGAATTGCCTGCTTGTGCAAGCGTCCACACAGTTAAGTCTGCAGAGAGGCGTGGTGCCCAGAGTTGAAGGTAATTGGGGAAAACATCAGCCTGTTTTGCCTGACGTGACGAAAATGTAGCCCAGAGGACAAGACACGAAGGAGCCTGTGCCGTCACATAGTCACAAAGCGTATGGCCTCTGCCCTTGCTAACAAAGATAGCATCAGTGCACACATTGCTGAGATGTTTCACAGACCCGGATCAGGGAAGGGAAAGACCCCTGACCGCAATCTTGATGCAACCAGACGGAATGGCACCAGAAAGACAAGTCTGTCTTGAGGTTTACCCAATTCCTGACCCATCGGAAAAGCAGGCAACCCCAGACCCTTTACCTTTGAGTTTTGCCCTTAAAAACTCTCACTTGCAAGCCACCGGGGACTTGGGGACCTTGAGTATTAGCTCCCTGTTCTCCTGGGTGGTGCCACGCCAGCAAATAGCCTGTCTTTATTCACGGCAAAAGCTTGGCATCAGCTTTTTATTGGCTTCCTGTGTAGCAGGTGGACGAACTCGCGGTCCGTTTGGTTATACTTGGTTTGGAAAAACCCACCCTTTGGGAGTCTGAGTATTGAGAAGTAGAAGATGGGAGAAAGTGGTTTACTAATTTACTATTTAATACAGGGAAGTGCTTCTATCGGGGATGCGACGGGTGAGAGTCCAGAGGATGATGGAACCCCCCCTGCCCAAGACTGGCAATGGCAAAAAGCCCACCTCCCCCAGGGCCAGATGGAAAACAGGAAGAGGTGGTGACAGCCAGCATCAGAAGTGGGGACCCTGCAGCAGAAGCGAGAGCCATGGTGGGGGCTGTTCCATCAGATGCCGGGATAACAGGGTGAGAGGCCCTGAAGATACCCACACAAGAGATGAGGCCACTGCTGAAGACACAGCGGAAATAGCAAGGTGTAAGAAATGCCCGAGCCTCCCTTTCAATGCATTCCCCTGCATGCAGAGCAGACGGAAGGTCTGGAAGGAGACAGACACATGCCCAGCTTGGAAAGCTCAGCCGTCCTGGCTCCTTAGAGGGGCTCTAGTCAGCCACTCCTACAGGCTGACTTGAATCCATGAATCCCTTCAAGGTTCAAGTTCCCTAGCCAAGGATGCGATGGCCCCAGCTTGGTTCAGGTGGTCCCTCTGGATGCTCAGCTGTGGCCGAGGCCCCAAGGCACAAGGGGTTTTGTTTTGATTTTTTAAATTGTTTTAAAGTTTATTTAAGAGGGAGAGAGAGAGAAAGAGCCGGGGAGAGGCAGAGAGGAAAGTTGAGAGAGAACTCCAGGCTGTCAGCACAGAGCCCTACGCAGGGCTCGATCCCACAAACCATGAGTGAAATCATGACCTGAGCTGAAATCAAGAGTTGGACGCTTAACTGACCAAGCCACCCCGGTGCCCCGAGGCACAAGGATCTCAGGGGAGCTGTTAGGATCCCGCTCCAGACAAGGTCACTGTAGACGCAACCCTCATTTGACGGCCTGGGCGGTGGTCTTTATTTTCAGCTTTACTTTGCAAACCAAGATACCAAAGCTCTGTAAGATGGAAAACTTCCCACCTATTGTGTGACGGTCAACAGCTACGTGGAGTCACGTGGATCTGGGTTCAAATCATGGCTTTATACTTCACTGGCTGAGTGACCTCAGGCTTGCAGTGTGACCTCAGTGTTCTCGTTTGTGTAAAGGGAGTGGCAATATAGACCTCATTGCGTTTTGGGAAGATGTAATGAGATAGACACATACACATGTGCACACACACACACACACACACACATCTCTAAGAAATCTGGTGCTCAGAACACCAGCTCCCAGCTGCTTTTGTCTGCATGCCGTGACCCAGTTAGTTCATAGAAGGCTTTAGCCACGTCAGTGAGAGCTTCCCCATTTCATCGAATAAGCGTGTTCTAATGCATAAGGTTGCCCAGAGCGATCAGCATTACATGGGAAGATGGGGTTCGGACCCTCCAACCTATGCATTGCCAACGCAGAGTGGAGGTGGGGGCGAAACTGTTTTGGGGAAAAAATATCTTACTCTCTGGTGGATAAGACACAGATGTACATGTGGAATATAAACACATATGAAGTAAATCTTCGGTGTTAAAATCTCATGGTGGGGAGGCGGGGATTGGGGGAAACTATCTAAAAGCCTCCTTAGGCAGGCCATAAATGATGTGTCCTCAGGTCCCCCTGGACTTTCTAGAGAGCTCGAGGGGGAAGGTGACTTAGCCTCTGATCTGAGGGTAGCGTGGGCCACGGCAGACTTGGTGTGGGCTTCCACATTCGATCGAAGGAATTGGAAGTCCCAGCTGCCTGATTTCTTCTGCACACACATCCTTGGGATTTGGGGTGGTGATTTCTTATCCATCAAGCGTGGGAGTTAAGGGAGGTGAGGCCTGCCAGCCACCGTAACTGGCACGTTTTTGTCTCCCCGTGCCCACTGCTCGCATCAGCCCTATTTTACTCACCGCCAAGTCTTGGAACATTTTCCTCATTCTTGATTTTCACTTCAGGCCCCTCTCCCGTCTCTTGAGCCCCTCCTCTCCTCTCCCATCACGTGCCTGATGACTTTTTCCCGGGTCCTATCTTCCTCCAGCAAAGAAGACCCACCCAGCCAACCAGTGCTGGGCCTGGCTCGTCTGCCCTCAGTGTTCTCTGAGGGCAAATCAGATGGCTTATCTGCCCCTGAGTCCTGTTTACTCATCCTCAGCCGTGACAGCAAGGCCGTCAACGATTATCTCTGTGCCTCATCAACGATTATCTCTGTGCCCCGGCCCCCGGCAACAACTGTGTCACTCAAGGGTGGTCCTGGCTCAAGATTTCCAAAGCAAGACGCAGCTCCTCCTTCCCGCACCACCCCAGAGCACGGCGTGTGTGCTCAGTCAGGCCCAGACTGGGGTAACTGTATTCCCTCAATCTCCGCCTTGCGGCTAGCCTTCCCGTACAATTATGAATGGGACTTGGAGAAAGGCAAGGGGGAGGTGACCACTGTCACCCTCAACACACACTCGACACTTGCCTCCTTCACAGACACCTGCCTCTGCTTTGTCTCACTTCACCTGTGGATTCGCCTACAGCCCCGCCTCTGAACCCCTTTGGATTTGGTGTTGGTGCGCATTCACTCGGTCAGTCCCTCGGCAAACGTTTATTAATCACCTACTGTGTTTGTCTCCTGGGGCCTGCCCTGACAGAGGCGCACAAAATGAGTAACGTGAAGCAGCAGCAATTATAGTCTCACAGTTACGGAGGCTAGATGTCCAAAATCAAGGGGTGGCCGCACCATGCTCCCTCCGAAGGCTCGAGACAAGGATTCTTCCTTGCTTCCCCTTAGCTTCTGGTGGTTCTTGGTAATCCCTACAATCTTTGATTTGCAGGTGCCTCACACCAATATACCCCATGTCTTTGTGTGGCCGTCACCCGACGTGTCTTTCTGTCTCTTCACACGGCCTTCTCCTTCCTCGATGCCTATGTCCAAATGGCCCACGGTTTGGAAAAGCATGAGTCATTGGAGTGAGATCCACCCTACTCCAGTGTGACCTCGTTCCAATGTGATCCTATCTACCAAGGCCCTATTTCCAAACAAGGCCCATTCAGTTTTACAGAGGAGGGGTTAGGCTATCAAGACATCTTTATGGGAACACAATTCAAGCCACGACACTTCGTATTTGCCAAGTCTTCTGTTAGGCACCAGCACGGGCCTGATGAGTCCACACCCTCAAGGTACATTCATGCCACGAGGTTCATCAAACTGACTCCTTGTTTCTGTCCAGTTAGAATCCCCAGGCTGAGCTGCCTGGATCTCAGGCTCTCTCTCTTGCCTCTAGGGTTCAATTTCCCAGGATTCTTTTTGTTTTATTTATTTATTTTTAGATTTCCGCAATATCTGCGCCTAATCCCTAGGAAATAGGAAGGTTAGTGCAGCGGGGGTGTCCGTGTAAACCTCTGCCAGGGCGAGGCTGAGATGCCGGCTCAGGGTTTAAGAAGAAGAAACGGGAAAAGGAACTGAAAAAGGGAACAAGAAAAATCACCCGTCTCGGGTTCTCTTAGGGAAAAAAAAAATTTTCAGTCATTTTCAGGGGAATCCTTACTTTCAACTGCACAACACCACCCAATTTTCCCTCCGGAAACTGGCAGAGTCAACAGATTCCCAGAGAACTGGATTACAGGAAGGGCTGCCTGGCAAACCTTTGCTGCGAAGGGCCCGGCGGTGAGTCCGTCCGGCTCTGTGGGCCGTCGGGTCCTCGTCACCCCCACAGCTACTCCGCTCCGCCACTGTGGTGGGAGAACAGACGCGGACTGTATGTGAAGGAATGGAGACGTGGCTGAGTTCCAGTGAAGACTTATTTATGGAAACAGGCGATGGGCTGGGTTGGAGAACCAGAAAGTGCCTCGAGTGGAGCCAGGAGCAGGTGGCTGAACCGCATCTGCACAGCTGGCGGCAGCTGGCGCACGTCTCGCCGTGGGAATCTCCACTTCTCCAACTGCCCATCCCCCACATCCTGTAAGAAAGCCCTCTTTCCTACTGACCCGCGCTGGGTCTCCCCTTGCCCTCCTTGACGGGTCCTGGGGCCACAGAGCACAACCCCAAACTCTGTCGCACCCAGGAACCCTTTGACTATTTATATCCTTACCACCAAGTGAACCACTCTTAAGTTCTTACGATTATTCCTCGGCCAGCACGGTTTTAATTGTCTTCCCTTTTCAGGTTCCCCTTAGCTTGTGGGGTGTTGGCACAGAGTGTGTTTGAGCTGTTACCTCACAAAGTCACCTGCAGGGCGAGGTGCTTGGCCTCTGAGCCCCATGGGATCCTCACCTGGGGACAGGTGAAGGATGCTACCCTCGGGGGCTTTCTGCCACAGGAAACGGAAGCGATTTGTCACAAAGGTGCCTGGCACTCTGATGGCCCCGGGTAAACGATTAGCGTCTTATCCTGGGACACCAGAGGGAATGGTCAGAACATGCTGGACCCCTGAGATGGTGCAGAGAGCAGGGGAGTCCAACCTGACATGTAGAAATGGCCCTCATAGTTATACAGACCCAGAGGATTTAAAGCCAGGCAAGTGGGGGGGTCCCTGCTGAGTCCACCTGCAGATACTTATCAGGGCACGTTTGGCGTGCATCTAGCCATGTAGACGCACAACGAGCCAGCAGAGGCCAGAACAGAAAATCCTGGCATCAGGGACCTTATCAACAAGGGGGTTGGTCTCCTGACCATCCTTGCTTCAAAGGAATAGAGCAGGGGTGCCTGGGTGGCTCAGTCAGTTAAGCGTCCGACTTCGGCTCGGGTCATGATCTCGCGGTCCGTGAGTCCGAGCCCCGCGTCAGGCTCTGTGCTCACAGCTCGGAGCCTGGAGCCTGCTTCCGATTCTGTCTCCCCCTCTCTCTGCCCCTCCCCGGCTCACGGTCTGTCTCTCTCTGTCTCTCAATAATAAATAAACGTTAAAAAAAATTAAAAAAAAAAGGAATAGAGCAAAATCTCAACCTTGTGCTTCTCTCTGGGATTCCCTAAGCTTTCTTGTGTCTCCTCAACTGTGCTAATTCTGTTCTTAATGAATTCCATGTGCAAAGTGTGCTTGATTAGAAGGGTCGGGGCTGGGTTGGGGTTGGAGACAGCCTTGGGTATCTTGTTCTCCATGTCTCTGTGTCTCTGTGTCTCTGTCTCTCTTTTTCTTCCCATCCCCCTCTTCCACACAGATCCGAAAGGTATGAAACCATTTATTTTGTTTAAAAGGAAGTCAAAACTCTTCATTCCGCTCCCCTCTCTGTTAAAACGGAGGCTTTGCACACTACCTGTCCAGATTCTATAGGAAGCCCAGGGACTGAACTCAGCCTCACGTGATATTTGTGATATTGGGACCACTGGAGAATAAATCCTTATTACTAGTAGGGATGGGGAAGCGGGCATGAGAGGCTCTATGAAGGAGGCGGTGAGGGCCCTGAGATTCCCAAGCAGAGGGAATAGTTTGTACAAAGACTTGAAATGAGCATCAGATTCGAACGTCTCTGACCTGAGGATCTTGCACGATTCAACAGTGTTCTCACGGGGTGCCTTTCATGGAAAACGAAAACTACACTGGCTCCTGACTGGTCTCCTGATTAGCGCTCTGTGGACATACAGGCTGTGGGGTCTGATGTTTAATCTAGATTATCCTCACAATTCATGATGTTTACTGAGAACCCACAACATGCCAGGCACTGTGGTAGGAAATGGAGGTATCCTCATATCAGCTCGGCTTCTCTGGAAGCAGATGCTAAGGCTGAGTTTGGGATCCAAGGTATTTATTTGGGGCCAACACTTATGAAAGGGAGGGGAGGAAGAATTTGAATTAAGAGGCAAGCAGAATGGAGCCTCCATTCACCTCGGCACTATTAACATCCGGGGTCAGACAATTCTTTGTGGTGGGGGACAGTCCTGTGCATTCAGCCGCATCGCTGGCCATCACTCATCAGTTGCACCTCCTTAGGTTATGACAACAAAAACTGTTTCCAGAAATCGCCAAACGTCCGGGCAGGAGCACTGTGAACAATCACCCTTGGTTCAGAGCCACCAGATGCCGGGCTCTGGGGCAAGGAGCGTCCATTAGACTGGCTCCAGCGTGGGCTGAAGCGCCCAGGCCTTCATAGTCTATCCCTCTCCACCACTGGGAAGGACTGACTTGGGAACAGAGGTCTACCAGCCACACTCCTCACAGCCAAGCGGCACATCTGTCCTTCCGTAAAGGGCACACGCGTGGCTCCTGTCCTGCCTACAGTCTAAGCTTGCACCCCTCAGCTCCACGCAGCTCCTCCGGGGTCCCAGCTCACCCTGTGTCTCAAGGAGCCATCTGGAAGAAGGAGGTTAGCAGGACCAGCCACAGCCCCTGCCATGGCAGTTGACTACAGTCGATGCTCATCTCCCTCCCCCACTGTCTGTTCTAAGTTCCCCTCATCCTCAGCGACCACCCCACCCCAGGTGATCATGTGTGACCGGAGCTCTGCTCATTGGGGGGGATTTGTCTAGTTATCGTCCTTCAAGGCCACCCCTAGGTGGGACTGCCGTCCATGTTCGGCTTGTACCCACGTAACAACTGACTCTTCCACGCCGAGCTCGGATGTCGTTCCATCCCCTTCAGCTGCTCACACAGCACCCCTCGTGCAGACAGAGGCATGGGGGAGCCTGGGGGGCCCCCTGGTGTGACGGCCGCAGCGCCGCGACGGTCTGCACCACCTACCTGTGCCCTCCGGGGCTGCTCCGTCTGTGCTGCCTTACCCCCATCTCCTGAGACATGGCTGCGTACCTCGTCCAGCCTTATGACTCAGTGGTTGCGACTGAACCCGGCTCGTGATGGGTGCCTCCAGCCCAACAGTCACGTCCTGGTCATCAGTCTGTCCCCACCAGGAACATGCAGCAGTTTTGAAAAGACATGTGATTCTCTACTGCAGGTGGCAGGGCCTTTGGCTAACAGCCAGCGTCCTGCCCAGGATCTGCCCCCCGGAACGTGCCATGCGCCGCGTACGGCCCCTCTTCCCATCGCTGACACCCCAGCGGCACAGGGTCTGTTGAGTCATACGCCTCATGAGGCACAGCTCCCCGCACCATAAGCCTGGACCCGCCGCAGACCCGCTCTGTGCCCTGTCCCCACTCGCATCGCCCGGTCTGTGGGATCGAAGTACCGCCCGACATGCCACCGGGGCTCCTACAAGACCCTGCAGAGGCCCACCAGATACAAGATGCCCACCTCGTGGGCGGTGCCCAGGCAGGTCTCTGGCCACACTTTGACCTGTTGACGCCATATGATTTTGGTATTTTTCCCATTCGTCTCTACAAGATCATACAAAAGGAGGTGCGCGAATCTGACTGGTGACCCTGGTGCCGAGGTGTTAGGAGCGCCCCAGGACCCATGAGAAGGCGCTGATGTCACAGGGGTGACTAAGCGCTCACGAGGTGGCCCAAAACAGCCCACAGAGGCCCCGCACCTCCCACGTGGCTGCGTCTGCAGGCTCCCCTACCTGCCCTGATGATGCTCACTCCTTTTGTCAGAGGACAAGGGTTGCTATGGTGACAAAGAATGAACTCCGAGGGTCTGTGCAAACGGGGTAACTGGGAAGAAAAGATCTTAGCTCATGTACACGGTTTTCCAAATGATTCCTTTCAACGTACCTGAAAAGTCACTTCCGTCACCCACGAAGACCGCAGGGGAGGCAATGAAAGCGGAAGATGAACACAGGACTGTGGGGGACGCATCCGCCTCGTCTTCATTCGGTGATTCTGGTGAACCCTGGGGTCCCGGTCTAGGATTCTAGGTTGGGGGGCGGGGACGGGGGGGAGAACTAATAGTAGCAAAGTCCCTTAAGGGTACACAGTCTTTGGAGAATTACCAAGTAGGTTAGCACCCGCTAAGCCCTTTATCCCCGCGGGGAAGCGTGTGTGCGAGGCTGGCCCGGAAGGTGCCACCACCCATCTCCGCATCTGGCACAGCACGGAGCTGCGGGGAGTGGCCCCAGGCCATACGGTCAGTGGGAGGCAATCGCGGGGGCCATTCCCCGGGTCCTAGACAAGGCGGTGCCCGTCTCAGCAGCAGGCCATCTTGCAAGCAGCTTAGAGCCGGAGCCGGGCCCAGAAGCCTGTCCACCTTGGCACCATTCTCCCTGCAGTGAGCAAGCAGTGAGGGTGGCTTCGTCGGCAGCATCCGGAGGCTATCAGCGGCAAATGAGGAGGAAGGAGCAAGCTCGCACCGGCCCCCTCTGGCTTCAGAGAGCCTGATCTGCTGTCGTCTCCAAGGAAAGCAGTGGGGGAGGCAATCTGTGTCACTAACTGCCAGGCCAGGGGGTGGGGCTCAGGAGGGAGTCTGCTGGGGGGGCGGGAAGCTCACCAGAGCACTGAGGTGGCCCCTGCCCGGACTGAGAGGTGGGGACCGTCCAGCAGAGCTGCCCCCCCACATGGGGCCATTGAGCCCCGCCCCTAGATGCCAGCCTGGCAAGGGTGGAAGATGGAAGAGACGGCGGGTCCGGAAAATAGCACAGGCCCAGAGAGACGAGTGGCTGGGCCAAGGTCACACACCTTGTTGGGACACACGCTAAGTGGAAGGAGGGACCGATAGCCAGGTTCCCAGGCCAGGTCTCCCGCCTTTGCCACTCAGCCGTCACCACGGTCCCTTCTCCCTTCCAGCGCCGTGCTCCCCTTTGCCAGCAGTGTGCCAACCGTGGGCACCATACCAGCTTCCCCTGGCCCCTCCCCCACTGTCCCCCTCGGCTGGCTCTGCGCCCCGCACCCCGACTCTGGAAGGTTCACAACGCCTGCCCTGCTCGCGGCCACGCAGGCTGGTTGCTGCACACACGCATTTCTCACTCCTCTCCTGCTTCCCTAACCTGTGGGCGTCGAGTCCTGGCAGCTTGTGCTTGTGACATCCGAGTGGCTGTGGCTTTACTTCCCTTGTCCTCTGTCACCTCGGACCCTTGGCCTCCTCACCTGGCCGGCCTCCTTCCCACGTGTGCACCCCCGTGTCCACCAACAGACGCCGTTCGGTCATCCACGCGCCCATTCACGTAACCAGTCCTGGCCGAGGCCCTACTCTGCGCGGGGCGCTGTCCTAGGCTTCACAGATAAGGCCGTGAATAAAATGGAAAAACCCTGTCCTCGTGAAGCATCCCACGGGTGCGGGTCCAGACAATCAGCAAGCAAACAGATACAGTGTGACCTAACGATCAACGTGTTATACACGTGCACACGTATTTGCACACATATGTGCACAGAAGACAGAAGGCAGGGAGGGCCTGGAATAAAAGGTTGACATTTTAAGCATTTTGGGCCAAGAAAAACCTTAGGAAAGGGGCGTTTGAGCAGACATGTAAGGAGGCCAGGCAGGGACCCACGCAATGCCTGAGGAGTACATTCAAAGCAGAACAAAGAGACAGTGCAAAGACCCTGTGGCAGGAATTGCTTGGTGGGACCAGGGCACACAGGAGGCCAGTGGGGCTGGTGTGAGAGGGGCCCACGTGGAGACCGCGGAGAGCAGGTCGCGGTGGGGGGACCGAGACCCAGCTCCGGAGGCTGGTGCAGGGCATGGGAAGGAACGTGGTTCTTCCCCTGAGTGAGGGGGCAAGCGTCAGGGGGCTTGGGGGTCAGGTCTGGTGAGTCAGGCTCTGAAAGGACCCCTGTGGCTGTCGCCTGCAGCCCCGAGGGAGGAGGAGAGATACGGGACAGCAGCCATGCCGCCAGAGGACACGGGGGGCGGGGGTGGGGTGGTGGGGCACGGTCAGGGTCAGGTGGGCTATGGGGGGGTGATGCTGGGAAGACTCTGGCACTTCGGGTGTGACTGGAGGAGAAGCGGCCAGGGCACCGGCCTAAAGCCTTTGGAGAATCAAGTTGGAGAGTATGCCAGAAGCAAGTTCTGGGGGGGTTGACAGCATCCCAATGGCTCATACTCACAAAGCGTGCGCTGCTTCAGAACAGGTTCATCGTGTAGTCTTTCGTGGGACCTTGGCCTTACGACAGTCCTGTGAAGGACGTGTGAGGGCGCACACGTTTCTAAACATAGGACACCTTTCAGGAGCGGGGCGTTTGCATCTCAGAGAGGGCACTTGCCTCGGCCTCGCCACTTTACCTTCCACCTTCCCGATTGCGGCATCGCAGAAGTTTATTTTTCTCTCCTGTAACAGCGCCCAGCTCAACGTTCCTGGGCAATCTCCGGTCCTCGAGGGCGGGTGTCCACCCCTGTGTAAAAAACGGTTGCCCCGCTTTTACCTGGAGGGAGAAAGAGAAGTGCGGGGCACGTCCCTTTCCTTGGGGGGACACAACCTCGGGAGGGCACAGAGCACCTCTGGGCCAGCAATGATCTCACGTCCTCTCCTGGCTGTGATGTTGGAAGCTGCTGTTCCTGACTACACCTGGAGCAGGCTACATCTTTTATTTTTTTTTTTTAAGGTTTATTTTTATTTTGAGAGAGAGATAGAAACCAACAGGGGAGGGGCAGAGAGAGAGGGAGAGACAGAATGCCAAGCGGGCTCCTTGCTGTTAGCGCAGAGCCCAACGCGGGGCTCGGACCCCGGAGCTGTGAGATCGTGACCTGAGCTGACATCATAGTCAGAAACTTGACTGAGTGAGCCACCTGGGTGCCCCGAATTCTAAAAGAAGGTGGGAATGGACGTAGGGGGTCAGTTAGCAGCCTAGAGCACCCTCTCCCCAACTCGCATTGAATTTAGAACATGACTTCGGCAAGACGACAGATCCCCACCGATCTGTTGACGATCTGTCGACGTCTTGAAGGTAATACTTTCGTGGACGTCTTGAAGGTAATACTTTGCTGATTTTTTTCCCCTGCAAAGCGTTGGTAAAAGGAAAGTTACGTTGTATGACGTCCTAGAGAGCTTCCTGAAAGTCTTCCTTACCCAACATCTTCCTCTCCACAATTTCAGCCTCAGTACAGTTTATAAAGATCCTTTTGGGCTGTATTGATTTTCCCAGTTCCATCCAATCTAGTCACCAATTAGCAAGCTAAAGCCCAGTGTAAGACAATTGCTGCTAAGGAATTCCAGCACAGCAGGTGGAGAAGAGGGGGGGAAGGATGAGCATTTGTAATGTACTGTTCCGGTGTGCGTGCGTGTGTGTGTGTGTGTGTGTGTGTGTGTTGTAACATCTTGCTGGCCTTCTTACCTCTTGATAAAAGTTCCTCAAATCACCCAGTGCCCACGCGGTACAGGCTAAGGCTTCCTCATCCCGGCCCCAACCTGCAGACTTTCTTCTATGAGTTTTTTTTTTGGTCAACTCGAAAAGGAGGAGCATCATCCAAGAGGCTTCTGCCATTCAATCTCCCCTTGCTGCTTCCTCTCGGATCCACCCCTCCCCTGGCCCTCTCAGGAAAAATACACACATCAGCCCCTTCTGTTTTGTAGTCAGCTATAAACATGGAGGAAGCAACAGCTTCAAGGAGGAGGCAAAGCTGAGGCTTTGAAGGCTAAGAGTCCGCCAGACAGGTGGATGGATGACATTCCCGCATCTCAGAGCGGTGGCGGTGGGGGGGACCTCCGAGGTCTTCTCCCCCAAATGATGCTTTAAATTTGATGCACAGATATTTGGGCCCATTGAGCACGTTCTCCTTCTCCGTCCCTCCCGTAATAATCCCCACCAGAAGGGCTCAAAACCACTCACTTTCTGTGCATTCTTGACGCACCTTGGATCTCTGCACAGGGAAAGCCGTGCCGCTGGCCGGTTGTGCACTGAGCGTGGCAGAGAGCAGGACACAGACCAGCCGGAGCACAGGCAGAGAGGCCACACTGAGAAACACTGCTCCCACCTGAGGCCCCACGCTGCAGACGGGAGCCCAAAGTGCCAGGAACAGGAAGGCGTGAGTTTGATGGAGTGGGGTTGGAGTCATGGTTGGCGCAAGGGGGTGTTGGCCAGGGGTGGGGTCCCCGACCCCCACATCGGTGTGAGGAGGCGGTGGCATGGTGGCCGAGGGGACAGAGGGTCTGAGCCGGCTTTCTGCCTCTGTCACCTCACTCCACGTGTCCCTCCCCTGTTCCTCTGTCAGCCTGTGCCCTCCTCCTCTCTCTGCTCTTCCCATTGGCTTCTGGCATCTGTTTTTGTCTCCTCAAACAGCTGGCCCCTTCTCCCCATCAGGGCTGGTCAAGGAAGGACTGGCTGCGTAATCCACGGGACTGGTGTAAAACAAAGACGCAGGGCCCCGGTTCAAGCAGTAATAAGTATTCCAAGATGGCTTCACCACGACATCGAGTGGAGCGCAGGACGCGTTTGAGGGCAGGGTGCCACCTGCTAGCTGGCAGGCCGACAAAGCTCCCCGGGTCTCGCCATAGTCATCTCTGTCCACCAGCACCAAGCATGCTGCCTGGCCCACGCCTGGGGAGTCACAGATATTTATTAAACCGAACGGAGCCTACGATTCCTCAATCGGGTCACGTGTCTCTTATAGGTTAGCGCCTGGATTCCATTTCACAACAGGAGTGGAGGGCAGTGTCCGTCACCTGGCCCAAACCTGCTGTTCAGTCAATGGCAGCCACCATCGGATAGGATAAAAATAATAGTAGTGACCTCTTAGTGGTGCTCACGATGTGCCAGACATTTGTTGAAGTGCTCTCCATAGATACTAGCCTCACCTCCGTGTTCCGTGGCGGGTCTGCCATCACGTCCACTGCACAAAACCGGACTCGTGTACACAGCCTGTAATTTATGGCACCGAGATTTAAATGCAGGCAGCCTGGGCCCAGGGTCTGTGCTCTCAATGAGTTAGCGACTGACTTCCTGACAACATAGTGTGAGCCAGGACCTCCAAAGTGGGTTTGGTACCTGCAGAGGTCCAAGCTGCCTTTCTTTCTTTACTAATGATACTACTTAATTATTTTAAAATGTATTTAAATTAATTTCTCAAATGGTGGTAAAAGACACACGGCATAAATCTTACCATCTTAACCCATTTCTTTATTTAAAATTTTTTTTAATGTTTTATTTATTTTTGAGACAGAGAGAGATAGAGCATGAGCAGGGGAGGGGCAGAGAGAGAGGGAGGCACAGAATCCGAAGCAGGCTCCAGGCTCCGAGCTGTCAGCACAGAGCCTGACGCGGGGCTCGAACTCACAGACCGCGAGAACGTGACCTGAGCCAAAGTCGGATGCTCAACCGACTGAGCCACCCAGGCTCCCCGCCTCTGAACCCATTTCAATAGCATTAAGTGTATTCACGTTGTACCACCTATCTCCAGGAAGCTTTGCGTTGTGCAAAACTGCAACTCCGGACCCATTAAATACAGCCTCATTTTTCCCTTCCCACATCCTCATGCAAACACCAGTCCACTTTGTCCTTCTATGAATGTGACTCCTCTAAGCACCTCATCGAAGTGGAAGCAAACAGCATTTGTCTTTCTGTGACTGGCTGATTTCATTTAGCAAAATGTCCTCAGGGATCACCCACGGTGTGGCAGGCATCAGAATCTCCTTCCTTTTCAAGGCTGAATGATATTCTGGCGGATAAAAATGCCACGTTCTGTTTATCCGTTCATCTGCTGCGTACTTGGGTAATGTCTGCCTCTCAGCTCTTGTACATAATGCTGCTGTGGCATCCACGTGTCAGTTCAATCCCCTGCCTCAATTTCCCAGAAGTGGTAATGCTGGATCATACGGTGAGTCTGATAGATCTTTGCGTGTCGAGCCATCCCTGCATTCCAGGGATAAATCCCACTCGGTCCTGGTGCAAAATCCTTTTAATCGGCTGCTGCTATTAATACTACTGGCAATTTATGAATATTATTTCTCCTACTAGTAGTAACATTACTCTTTTTTTAAAAAAAATTATTTATTTTTGAGAGAGCACAAATGGGGGAGGAATGGAGGGAAGGGGACAGAGGATCCGAAGCTGACTCCACTCTGCTGACAGCAGCAGAGCCCGACGCGGGGCTCGAACTCACAAACCGCGAGGTCATGACCTAAGCTGAAGTCAGATGCTCAGCCAACTGAGCCACTCAGGTGCCCCAACATCATTATTCTTAATACCTTATGGTACATATATGGTACCTCATAGCAGCTGATAACTGTACTGTTGGAAAGCAGACTTGATCCTCCCGGTTATAAAGAAGAGAAAGCAGTATTAGCCATTTGATAGGTAAGAAAACTGTGAGACAAGAGGGGAAAAGTCACTTTCCCAGGGTCAAGAGCTGCCATATGCAGATGAATTACTGACCAAGCCCCTTCCTTATGGCCCTGACAGAGCTGAGCAGGAGCTGTTGAGTATATGGCCTGTGAGGACAGACCTCAGCAGGTGAAATTAAAGCTCTGTGATTGTCAGAACCGCCTAGAACCACCTAGGGAGGCAAGAGACCACTAGACAGCGTGGCCTCCACTATAGGGGTCTCCCTGCAAAGCTGAGGAAATCTCTGCCGGAGGAAATGCTGTAAGGGAGACAGTTCAAACATCAGATGGGTGTAAGACCATGGGGGAAGGGGAGGGGAAAAATAGTTACAAACAGAGAGGGAGGGAGGCAAACCACAAGAGACTCTTAAATACAGAGAACAAACTGAGGGTTGATGGGGGGTGGGAGGAGAGGGGAAAGTGGGTGATGGGCATGGAGGAGGGCACCTGTTGGGATGAGCACTGGGTGTTGTATGGAAGCCAATTTGAGAATAAATTCAAAAAATAAAATAAATGAACTAAAGAATGAACCAAAAAAAAAAAACCCATCAGACGGGTATCAGAAATGAACGTACATTATTTAAAAGCCGCTTTAGGGGCGCCTGGGTGGCTCAGTCGGTTAAGCGGCCCGCTTCGGCTCAGGTCACGATCTCGCGGTCCGTGAGTTCGAGCCCCGCGTCGGGCTCTGGGCTGATGGCTCAGAGCCTGGAGCCTGCTTCGGATTCTGTGTCTCCCTCTCTCTGACCCTCCCCCGTTCATGCTCGGTCTCTCCCTGTCTCAAAAATAAAACGTTAAAAAAAAAAAATTAAAAAAAAAAGCCGCTTTAGCTTCTACGACTTGATTATTTGTGGGTCTTTTCAGCACGAAGCACTAAAGATAAACAAAATTTTGGAATTACCACAGTGTTCGGAAGCTCCACCTGTATTCTGAAGGAGTGTTATTTACGAGAAATACGTAGAATCTAAAGACGATGCTTCCACTCTGGATATTTTTAAGGACAGCAGCTTTGTCTTACACGTTTATCTCTTACGAGCACAGGATGTGGTCTATGAATAAATGTTTGTTGGATGAAAGGAAGATGGAACAAATGCATGAATGCATGACATTAAATGGATTTTCCTACCTCCAAAGTAATTTTTAAATGTTTATTTATTCTTGTAGAGAGACAGAGAGAAGGAGAGAGAGAGAGACAGAGCACGAGCTGGGGAGGGACAGAGAGAGAGGGAGACACGGAATCCGAAGCAGGCTCCAGGCTCCGAGCCGTCAGCACAGAGCCGGACGCGGGGCTCGAACTCACAAACTGCGAGATCATGGCCTGAGCTGAAGTCGGACGCTTAACTGACTGAGCCCCGCAGGAGCCCCTAAAGTAATTTCAAAGGGGCGTTTGTAGCTGGTTAGGGAAGGAAGGGACCATAGAGATCCCTGAATCCAGCTCTTCCTGTTGATAGAAGGGACTCAGTGGCCAGCACGGTGCAGAAGCTTGCCCCAAGTCACCCGGCGATGTCGCGTTCCTTCCCTTCCTGAAGGTAGCTTATTATCAGCTAACGCCAGTGTCGCTCCCACGTTCTAAGATTTCCCGTAAACAACGACAGTAAAGCAAAGTTTCCATACGATCGCTGAATATATTTACAGAGGGCTTGCTCCAGGCATCACTACTTCGGTTTCGTGGCAAAGGTAAAATTCACAAATAGCATCATCTGTTTTGGAAAGATCTCTTAGGGCTTAATCTGCCACAGAGCTCCCCTTCCAGCTAATCGAAGTCTCTCAGGCTGTCTTGTGTCAGTTTCTGAAATGAGATGGGCCCTTTTCTCTGGGCTCTCACAAGACTATGCCTCCCTCTGCCATGGCAGGCCTCCTCACACTGTGTTTAAGACACAAGGCAGCTTGGGGCGCCTGGGTGGCTCAGTCGGTTGAGTGTCCGGCTTCGGCTCAGGTCACGATGTCACGGTTCGTGGGTTCGAGCCCCGCGTCGGGCTCTGTGCTGACGGCTCGGAGCCTGGAGCCTCCTTCGGATTCTGGGTCTCCCTCCCTCTCTGCTCCTGCCCTGCTCACGCTCTCTGTCTCTCTCTCCTTCAAAAATAAATAAAAACATTAAAAAAAAAATTTAAAAAAAAGACACAAGGTACCTTGTGTCGCCTCCCTCACGGAAGCACAGGCTGCTTCGGGCGGAGGATCGGGCAGGTGCCAGTGCCGACCACAGGCCGGGCACATGCAGCCTGCTCAGGAGATACGCTGGATTCACACCCCAGAGCCCCCGGAGCCCCCTGCCTTCTCGTCAGAGTCAAGGACGCTGAGGACAAGGCAGAGTAAGTGATTCCTAGTTGTTTTGCTGTTTCCCGGGAGGGCTGGAACTCAGAGATTTCACACACTTCAGACAGAAGAGGAGTCTGCCGTTCAGAGTCTCTCTGTGTGTCCACGTCAGGTGCCCTGAGAGTCTCCGTGTGTCCAGATCAGGTGCCCTCACAGTAACTTTACGGTGACGATGAATCAGCCAAAACCATTCCCAACGCTCATGGCGCCCAAGGGAAGTTGAGGGGAAACCTGCTCAGAATGTGCTCCACACCCTCTGGTCCCCCTGAAACTCCTGCCCATCCAACAGGAAAACGGGAGCACTTGTCCACGGCGAGCACCCCCCTCCAACTCTGGGCAAAACTGCGAACCCCTGCATCGGCTTCCTCTTCCCTTTTTCTGCATTCAGTTGACCCAGGCCTCGCCTTAGCAGATGAAAGAACAGGACAGGGGAGAAAGAATATTTTATCTAACTGCTCTCACACCTTTCCCCAGAGTCTAGGGAGGGAATCCCGTAGGGAATCCCAGGAGGGAATAGGGGTTCCGGCTGGCACCTCAGATCTAAACCAGTTAGCCACACTGGGCCACCGGGGAACAGAAGCCAAGATTCCTCCCTTTTCTGCCTTCCTCTGGATGTGCCCCCCGGGATGCTATCTGGGAAACCAATGGATTAGAAAGGGAGGGAATCTGCGTGCTGACTTTAGAAATTCTTAGGGGAATGTGACTCCTTTTTACCGTATAAGAAGACATAACAGTGCATGTGAATAGGCGATTTTATTGCTGGATTTGAGCATTACATTTTATTAGCGTAGTGGGTGGGTTTTCTCGCGCTCGTTACGACTGTTAGCAGCAAGGACCGGAGAGCTTCGCCCGGTGCACGAAGAGCAATGTTCTGGGGGAGCCTCGTACCGCGTCTCTGAATGTGTATCCAGACACCGTGATCCTTGAGGGCAGGGGCCACTTCAGTTTGTTTGTTTGTTTGTTTGTTTGTTTAGCACGTGCTAGTGGGCGAGGGGCAGAGAGAGAGGGAGAGAGAGAATTCCAAGCAGACTCCACACTCAGTGCGGAGCCCTGACACGGGGCTCCAGCCACGACTCTGGGATGGTGACCTGAGCCGAAATCAAGAGTCGAACGCTCAGCCAATGGAGCCACCCAGGCGCCCCAACTTCTCACTTTCCTCTCCCCCCAGCATGCTGCTGGGCGTGCATTCTGTGCTGATCTGCATCTTCTGCTTTTAATTCTGGTGGCAGTGTTCTCCCCTCTGCTCTGCGCTGCCCTTAGACACGAACAGGCTTTCTGCAGGCCGAGTTCCATCCTGGCCCCATTGATTTCTGTGCGATCAGCCCAGGAAATGAATTGGCAGGCAGGTGGGGAGATGTTACGAAATGAATGGTCCTTGAGAACTCCATCAGCAGCTGGAGCCAGAGCCCAGAGGGAAATGTATCACCAGAGACAACAGCGCTAGGACTTAGGGACGGGTCCCCCCCGGTGCTGGCTCCTGTCCTCAGGGCTCACGTTAAGCTCTCCCAGTCCCTGCAGGAGAAGTACGTGCAGTCATAGAAGATGTGGAGAGCGAGCATGAGTTATGGGGGAGAATAAGCCAGGGAGCCAGGCTAATCTCGCTTACATCTGATCCCTGCACTTACTGGGTGAGCTTCGAGCAAGTTGCAGAAGGTGTCCGACCCTCAGTTTTTCCATCCATAAAATGGGTATGACGACACTCTGTTTTGTGATGAGTATGTAAGTTAGTATGATAGGAAAAGATAGGATAAAACAGTCCGAGAGGGAAAGATTAGCACCTGCGGTCCCCAGTGGGGAAAAACACACATTTTGAAACAATGCTGGGAGTGTCTGACCACAGAAAACCCCCTCCGGCCTAAGGTTCCTCGTGAGTGTAATAGATACCACCTACTCCCCTTCAGGATCCCTTCAGGCATTGGGCAATCAAAGACCCGACAACAAAATAAGTAGAAGACCATGAAATGTATGACCCACAAGGAATGATATGGTCATAGGTCACCCCTTGTGATGGAATCAAGCCAATCAGGAATGGACAATCCAGGACTAGAGTTATCAAGCCAGTAAGGGTAAAACCTGAGAAGCAGCAAGGGGGAAAGGGAGGGGGGTGGGGACCAGAACCTTATAAAACAAGGATCCTTGCCTATAGTCACGGGCATTCTCTTTCAAATATCCCCTCTCTGCAAGGAGAGCTTTCATGGTATTCTTACCCTCTGATCTTACACTCGAATAAATTTCTGCCTGCTGCTCATTTGTCTCCATCTTTTCGTTCTTCGAAGCAGCGAGACCACGAATCCCGGGGATTGCGGTAAAGAATCCTGCAACATCAGCAGAGAATGAGTCACTGAACATAAATCCCCTTTCCCAGTGACCGACCGTCATCTATGCTTTTAATAAATGAATAAACGAATGAGAATAAATTTCCTACCACAGCGCATGTCATATAGTCTGCTGTTAAAAATCAAGTCAGTTCCCTCACCCACCAAGATATCATCCCTCCCACCTGTTGGCTTTCATGATTTGTACATGCTGGTTCAGACTGGTGAAATGGTCGTGTCAAAATTACAGAGAGACAAGCCAGAACTCCTACTTCCTGTCCCCCATTCCTCTGCTCCACATGGTTCCAGCTAGCTCACCCCACACCGCTTCCAGAGTAATACAGATCAGTTGTCCAACCTCCCCCAAAGAGATCTTCCACACCCACTGGGGTGACACTGAGCAAGGTCCTCCAACCTTACTTCTGCCTACCATCACCTCCCCTCTTACCATTGGCAATGGTTAATTTTATGTGTCAACTTGGCTAGGCCATGAGACCCAGATATTTGGTCAAATATTATTCTAGATGTTTCTTTAAAGGTGGTTTTAGATGAAATTAAAATTTAAATCAGTATACTTTAGTAAAGCAGTTTATCCTCTACAACGAGGGTGGGCCTCATCTAATCTGTTGAAGGCTTGAATTAAAAAAAAAAAAATATGAACCCCTCCTCCAGGAAGGAGGAATTCTACTGGCAGACAGCATCAGCCAGGTGGTCAAGCTTAAACACCAAGAGTCATAAATCAAGTCGATTGTTTGCACCCTTGACATATGATGAAAATGGCACTTACCTCTTCTTCCCCTGAAACTCATAACCCCAGTCTACTCACGAGAAAAACCGGTTCCAATAGTAGGGCATCCTGAAAACTGCTAAGGACATCAAAAAACAAGGACGGTCTGAGGAATGGCCGAGAGGAGCGTCAGGAGACGTGACTGACTATAACGTGGTACCCTGGATAGAAGCCTGGAACAGAGAAGGGACATTAGAACCTAAGACAATCTGAATAAAATGTGGACTTTGTTGACAATAGGGCATCGATATCAATGCACTGACTACAAGCGATGGGCCATACTGGTTTCAGATGTGAACGCAGCACCCCCTTTATCTGAGGTTCAGTTCCCCGCAGCCCACTGAGGTCCAGAAGCAGACGATCCTCCTTGTGACCCATTGTCGGAAGGTCAACAGGAGGCTAGGTCACGGCTCCTGCATCATCCCTCTCGTTCCATCTCATCACGTGGGTGTTACATCATCGCACATCCTCACAAGAATAAAGGTGAGTACAGATATTCGGAGGGAGAGAGACCATGTTCACATAACTTTGATTATAGTATATTGTTGTAATTATTCTATTTTATTATTAGTTATTGTTGATCTCTTACTGTGCCTAATCTATAAACTTTACCAGTGGTGTATATGTGTGGACAGGAAAAAAACATAGTATACAGAGGGTTTGGTCCTATCTGGGGTTTCAGGCATCCCCTCAGGGTCTGGGATTGCACCCCTCGCAGGTAAGGGGGTACCACTGTGATAAGGGAAGTTATGTGTGGAGTATATGGGTGTGCTTCATACTGTCTTCTACATTTTTCTGTAAATCTAAACCAATCAAGCCTCTTTTTAAAGAATGGGAAAGTTACTAAACATCAACAAATATCAATATCTTGACCTTCTTGAATCCTGATACACACACACACACACACACACACACACACACAAAGAGAGAAAACCGGGACTCAAACCACTGATCACCTGAGACACTGCGGAGGTACTCATGTTTCTTTAATTGATTTTCCCTTTTCCCATAGAACGACATTCACAGAACGTAGTTGAAGTGGGAAATTCTCTCTAGCCTTACTCTTTCAGGACTGGGAGAGTTACCGCTCAGGAATTCATCTCCCTCCACCCTAAGGCCAGATCGTAATAGTAACATTCTGAAGAAGGAAATCAACTATCGGGATTCTGATGAGGACCGTCACTGCCCAGGTATTCTGTCACTCAAGAGCCACCTACGCTACCCAACCACACGCGGTTCATGTCTGCTCTCTAGCTCCACCTACTGGACCTTGTCTAAACCACCATGATCTATGCACATGCCCTACAACACTCAATGCTAGGCACTAAAGGCAAAGAAAAAGAATCCATTGTATCAGAGAATACTGGGATTGCAGAAAAGTTTTATGACGAATCTCTTCTCTTATTGAAAGGAAATCCAAGTGTTACATGCGTTGAGTATTACCAGGTGTGGAGTCAAATTGACCAGGGTTTGAACCCTGGTCCTGCCATTTTTTAGTAATGACGCCCAGGCAAATCACTGACTCTCTTTGGTATGGACTCTCCTCATGGGAAATGGGATAATGAAACTGCCCTCCACGGTTGTTGTTAGTTTAGTTAATTTTGGTTTGTTCCATTTGAAGTTTTGAATATGAGGGCACAGAAATTTTGGTGGATATTTCTTGGTTGATACTCAGACTTATAATTATCATTTTTTAGATCCAACTACACACACACGTGCATAAAACATGCACACACACGCTTACATGTATACATCCTTCCATTGAGAATGAAAGGACTTGAGGAAGAACCATTTCAAGTCTGGGTCAGGTGCAGAGACAGAAAAAAAAAGGCAAGAGAAAAGCAGCTGGAACCAACAAGGTTAGCAAAAGTGAACATCGTCTCCATCCCTGTACCATATTCCATGAAACCCATTCATGTGTTCATCCACTCATCCATTCAAAAAATTGTTACCTCATGCTTAGTATGTACCAGATGCTGGAGAAGCATCTGGAAGGTGTCAATCCTTGCCCTCGTTTCTCACCATTGTCAGCTTTTGACTCTGACCTTGTGCTTTCACCAAAAAGAAATTCCTAAAAGAGCGGCTTTGGTTTCTCTAGTAATATCCAAGGAGATGGGTACCCAAACCTGCCCACACAGAAATCTGGTCAACTGAGAGAGTCAATATCAATGACAAAAATGGAGTCATTGGTCTACCACTGTTGCAAGTCCATAGTCATTAAAATTACCCACTTAGTTCCTCTCACTCCAAATCCACGTTGGCAGCAACATTGGGACCAGCCATACGGACAGAAATTTGTGTAGATTTTTTTCCCTCCTGGGAGCAGTTGGTGTGCCCAACAGATGCACACATTCTGGTCTTCCTCATAGAATCATAGAATCTGCCACTGTCACATGGTAGGCGGACAATTTGATTTATACATTGTAGGAGCTCAACTGATATCTGTTGACTAAAAGACAAATGGATAAATACCAGCCTCTAGGGGACTGGTTAAATATAATTAACAAGGGATAGGTCACCTATCCGTGCACTAGTCAAATGGCATTTCTGACATAGAGATCCCACCTTGGATTTTGTTCACAATACCAAGACTTCACCCTTCTGTTTGTAACTGAAGCACACAGCCTCATTTCCATATGCCCTGATACAACGTGCACAATTTATTATCCACCTTCAAAAAGTCATAGTGTAATTGTTACCTGCACGCTTACATTCCTAGCTAGCCTGCAGACACGTTTTGAGAGTAGAATCCTTGCGACATTTTCTCAAGGCAAGTCACCAAAGCTCTTACCCTCCACTCTGGCTTTTCCCTCTAATTCCATTTATTCGGCACTTACCCAACAGGCACCTGCTGTATGCCAGGCCCTGTGCTAGGCAACATGAGATGAAGATTGATGCTGTCCTTCTTAACATCCTCTCCTCTGAGTCTCTCTTTAACTCACTGCAATCCATTTGGTGTCTTTGACTTTCAAGCATATAAATGTACCTAACAGAGGAGAACATTGAGTTCTTGAGTGGCAGGCTCAAAAAATGCACCCCTTTGTTATTGTTTTGGACTGCTCTGTTGCATCTGATTCCATTACCTTCCTTTCTTCTAGTAATCCCTCCCTTTTCTCTACCTTCCATGACACCATTATTGTCCAGCCTTCTTCCCTTTCTTTCTGGAACTTCGAACCAACATATCCAATCGTATCTCTGTTTGAATATCCCCTCAAGCAGCATAAAGTCAATGTGGCCAAAGGTTTTAAAGGTGAAGGTGGTCTCACTACTCCAAACCCAAGTGGCCAATGCAAGGACCTAGATGTAAAAGGGAGCCCCAAACTGGAGGACATGGTGAGCAGAAGAGGGCCAAGCAGCTGAGTGGGCAATGAACGGCAGTCGATATGCAGCTGCTAATGGAATAATCTTTAAACTGGTCTGTGTGAACGTACGAAGTCCATTGAAATGAGTAGTCTGGCTGCCTTCAAAGCCCATGACCTTTTAACTGCTGGAGATCCCAGAGCGGAGAAGATAATAGCATTGGGAATGATATCTATGGAACCCCAACGGAGTCATCCTTGGAATGAACCATGCAAACCCTGTGGCAAAGGGAGCTTAGAATTCTCCACGAAGAGAGAAAAGCACATTAGTGACCGCATCCACAGTCCTCTGCTCTTCCAGAAAAAGTTTAATTCGAGTCCAGAGGTCTGCACAGCCACACGCTTCAGACCTGCACGTGGTAGGGTCAAGGCAAGAAATTGTGGCAAGAATTGTCCTGCACGTGGAATGTTTTTCCTTTAGGGGAGGGAGGGAGGGAGGGAGAGAGAGAGAGAGAGAGTCATACAACTGTGAAAGGTTAATTAGTATTTAAACACACAATTGTGTTTTCTATTTGGTCTGACTGGGAAAATAAATTATGTTTTTCAAAGCACAGGCTTGCAAGCTATAATTGAAAATGGGCACGGGGAGTGCAGCTCAGCCAGTGTGGCAGAAAACAAGAGAAATCAAACGGAGGCGAGCAGGGGTGCCTCCCTCCCCCTGCCTGGGGCTGAATCAGAAAGAGAGGACAGGGGATGCAGCTCGAGGACCAGAGGGAGTTGCCTTCATACCCTGCCCCTATCCCTGCTTCTTCACCTTAGTAACCTTGGGCGGCTTAATTTGCTTTGCTGAACTCCTGGGTTGTCATTTGTAAAATGAAGCTAATCGTACTTTTTCTCAGTGTGTTTTTGAGGATAATGAGATAACGTTTGGGAGAAGGGCCAGTAGAGTGTCTGGCACAAAACAGGTGTTCAAGAAATGCCTGTCCTCAATAAATGTTTATTCAGTCCACTTTAATCTCTCTCTTCTCTGAACATCTATGATATTTCTAGAAAAGCCAAGAAAACGGCCCTTAATGAGATAGCGTCCTCCACTGTGTTCTAATTGTATCATGTTTAGATTGTCAGTTCAATCCACTCTCATTTCATTTACTTCAATTAAGGAACATTTGTTAAGAGTGTTCTGAGCACAATACCAGGGAATACAAAGATACAAATAAGATCCAGTACGTGCCCTCCAGAAGCTTCAAGCACATTGAGAGAAATAAGAAACATCGGCGAGGGGCCTCCGATCAGGATTTGGACACCTACTGTTGAGGAGCAGAGAGCTCCTACAAGGGTGGTCACGTCCATTATCATACGTGATTTTTCTAGTAACCTCGCGGACTTTACAGATGAGGAAGTTGAGGCTCAGAGAAAGTAACTGACTTGTCCAAAGTTGCTCAGCACGGACAGACGAGAGAATGGGGCTTGAATCCACATCTGCTCCCCCAAGCCAGCTCCGTGCTCTGGTCTCCCCAGGCCCCCCCGCCCCACATCTGCCTGGCCCAGGCCGCTGCCTACCTTCCAGTCTTCAGCTGTGTCTGAGTGTTAAAGCTAAGCTATTTCCCACCCTCATGTTAAGCCCAGGGGGAAAGACCTGTGTCAGATGTCAGGCTGATTGCTAAGGACTATGAGTAGAATCCGATTTCTCATCAAGAAGACTTTCTTTCTGGATGAGCAGCAAGGCCTTATTTATGGTTTATAGGCATCACCTATTCTTAGAAAGAAAACCTGAAGTGGCTCTCAGCACTGCCACAAATAATCACGGTTATTGTGGGAACACATTTCAATTTAAGTGAATAAATCCAGGGGCACCTGGGTGGCTCAGTCGGTTGGGCATCCGACTTCGGCTCAGGTCATGATCTCGCGGTCCGTGAGTTCAAGCCCCACGTCGGGCTCTGGGCTGACAGCTCAGAGCCTGGAGCCTGCTTCCGATTCTGTGTCTCCCTCTCTCTCTCTCTGCCCCTCCCCTGCTCGTGCTCTGTCTCTCTCTCTGTCTCTCTCTCTCTCTCTGTCAAAAATAAACATCAAAAAACTTGTAAATGAATCAATCCATATGGAAAGAGACTTTTCTGTCTTGTCCTTCTCTGTCACCAGCGCCTAGAAAGGAGGGCTTTCCGTGGATCAGGTCCATAATTGGTATTTTATATATTTACTATGTGATATGACTATTTCGATTCTTTGCGCTGTTAATCTTTATTTCCAATATTCATGTTCAACTCATCATTTTTTCCAAGTTCTAAATATATTCTTTATCTCAACCATTCTCATGAGGCACAAATTATCTCAAACACTTATCACTTACCCTTGTATCTTCCTTCTTGTCATTTTCAATTCTACCATTTTTAAAACAAGGTAGAAGTTACTATTAATTTCGTACAATTAACTGTCAAATAGATTCGGCAACCTATTTTACCAGCGCTCCCCTTTGGTTTCCCCATCCCTACCCGTCCTCCTGCAGATTTTGCTTTCCCATGAGGGCCAATGGTTAGTAAATTTTTGCTGTGTCTGCAAGTCCTTACTTTCCTCCCATGAAATGATTGTTCTGTTGAGCACGGACCTCCTGGTTGCCGTACGAAGTGCTCAAAAGCTGATAGCTATTAGTTATTAATATTTGCACTAGATTGTCACTAGTTGTTCCTCAGCACCTTTGAGATGATACCCACTCTTTCCTGGCACCTGTTGGCAGGAGGACATATCTGTTGTAAGCCTAATTGCCATTGCTTTGTTGGTAACCTGTCTTTTCTCCAGTGACTTTTAACACAACCTAGTTTTAACTTTGATGCTTTGAAGTGTCTGTCTTGAAGGTCTAGTCAGTAGGAGGATGGGGGTTGCTTGAAATCACCCTTTGGGCATTTGCTTTGTCCCTTCCCATCTATGGGGTCCTGAGGGGCATGTTCCCAGCACTCCTGTCCGGGGGCCTGCAGTCATCAAAGTCTGGTCTCAGTTCCCCACATCTCCTGCCTGTCCCCCTTACCGTGCACCCCCTCCCTCAGCTGTACTGAGGGATCCACCACCCCCACCTGTGAGGGCACCATTCCTCACTTTTTCACAGTCTGATCTCTAAGCTGGGAGGCCTTATGGTGATGGCTGATGTTATGTGTCACCTTGGGCTACAGGGTACCCGGACATTTGGTCAAACATAATTCTGGGTGTGTCTGTGAGGGCATTGGGGATGAGATTAACATTTGAGTTGGCAGATTGAGTAAACAGATTACCCTCCCTAAGGTGGGTGGGCCTCACCCATCAGTCGAAGACCTGAATAGAACAAAAAAGACTGAGCTTCTCATGAGTAAGAGGGAATCCCTGCTTTACTGCATTTTGCTGGGACATGGATCCTTTCCTGCCTTTGGACTTGAATCTGAAACATGGGCTCTTCCTGAGTCTCAAGCCTACTGGCTTTCAGACTAGAACTTACACCATTGGCCCATCCGGGTCTTCAGCTTGCTACCTGCAGATCTTGGGACTTTTTATCTTCCATAATCAAATGAGCCAGTTCCTTACAATAAATCTTTTTCTCTCTCTCTCCCTCCCCCCTCTTTTCCATCTTAGTGGTGCTGCTTCTCTAGAGAATCCTGACTAATACACTTATCCCTTTTGCTTCTCTGTTGGGAAGACTGCACGAGGGCCTCCCTGCCCTCACCTCCTAGTACTCGTGCCCGCGTATTGTTCTTTCTCCTTGTGTGTGGGCAGGGCTTGTCCGTCGCACTAACAGATATGGCAAAGGCATCGGTATGTCCTTCCCGTGATAACATAACATTATATAATCATATACGCCGCTTTAATGTATTGATTCACCTAGGATCTATGATCAGAAATGATTCCTTTGAGACTCTTAAATATGGAGAACAAGAGAGGGCTCCTGGAGGGGTTGTGGCAGGGGGGATGGGCTAAATGGGGAAGGGGCATTCAGGAATCTACTCCCGAAATCATTGTTGCACGCTATGCTAACTAACTTGGATGTAAATTAAAAAAATAAATAAAAAAGAAAAAAAGAAATGATCCTATGACAAATGACATAGTAACTACTCAATAAAGTTATTTTCGGAGAATAAATGTATTGTATGTCTCTGTCTTATCAACCCGTGACAATGTATTGTTCAAGGCATATCCCTCTTTGCCTGTATGGGTGTGTGTGATTAAGGACTATAAAATCTAGCCCAAAGCTCCATCTACACCACTTTGCTATCAACAGACGCTGCCTTCCCTTGTGATTCTGGAAGAAGTATCTGAGGCTCTGCGCCTACATAAAGATTGCACAGTCCAAGCCTGCAGGGTATGGGCCTCTTTCAGGGGGAGCACTCTACCCTTCCTGGTTGACAGAAAGTCTGTAGCCCCAGCAACTGTCCTATGGGGACTTCCTTTGATGAAGGAGTGAAACTCGAGTTGTAGCTAAACAAAGAGGAGCAGTGAGTGTGCCTTCGTGCTAGTTAACCCTCTGTATCCTGTGGGAGAAAAGGGAGACCGGGAACCCTCTTGCCCGGGGCTCGTTCTGCCGTGTGATGTGTGAATTATCACCGATCACAGCTGTGCACGGACGTGTTAGAAAGACTAAGGAGTTGGGATGCAGATTGATCGGGATTTAAACCCCAGTTTACCTCTGACAAACTGAACTCTTGGGCTATGCGTGTAACAATTCCCCTCTGCTTTGGCTTCTTTGCCTGTTCACTGGGGATGACCGCAGCTCCCTTTCTGGGTCGGTGGGAGGGTTAGAAGACAGTGTCAAGCTCCGTCATGACTGGTTACTGCTGTTATGACCACTCCCCTGTCATTGCAAGGCTGCTGCAAGCCTTAATGACTATTGACCCTCAATCTTTGTTCCCCTACTTCCACTTTCTCCTCCCTCCTACTTGGTGCTATCAGATTCGTCTTCTTACGGTTCAATTTCAATAGTGTGGTTCCTCTGCTCAAAAATATTCCCCGGCCCCCTATTGCCTACTCGGTTGTATTCAGAAGCTCTGGCATAACGCACAAGCCCATCTGGCTCGGAGATCCGTCCTCCACGAGGCTCTTCCTAGCCCTCCGGGGAAGGAGGTGTTGGATGCTGTGGTACATGATGCAGACGTCAGGGGTCTTGCTGGCTGAGTGCCCAGCTGGGTACCTATGGGGGAATTTCTCTTTGCTCTGGGAGCAAATACATGCAACCACTGGCCGAGGTGGGGGGACCCAAACCCTGCCTTTTCGCCTAAATATGTGATGTCCCCAAAGGCCTCTCCCAGCCTCAGCGCTTCTCATGAAGCCAACTGAGATCCCTGTTTTAACTAAGTCTCAGGCCAACCTCACTCTCTGCCCAATTCTATGGACTGAAGGATGCAAAGACAGGGAAGACTACCTTTTGCGACAGGAAGGCCAAATAGCCTTGCGTCCACAGAATCCCCCTGCTCCAAGCTTTCCAAAGCCCTAGGGAGCACCTTAAGGTGCAGGAGGTTGACTCTGTGTCTGGGAGGCTCTAAACTAGCACTGGCCAAGGCAATACTGTGGCAGCAAGGAGTTAGAGCCGCACCTCACTGGCTCCCCGCCCCCTCCCCCATTCCCGGAGGGCTACTCTGTCGTATCCATCCATACCTGGCCCTAGTATCCATCTAGGACCCCTAGGTCCACCCCTAGCCCCACTAGGGCGCAGGACCCCTACTCTGTCGGTATCCATCCATAGCTGGCCCTAGTCCTACTCACCTGGTCCACTTGCGCTCTTGCCCTGGTGACTGTGCCCACCTTGTGCCAGCCCTGATGCCCGTCCTGCAAGACTTCTGTCTTCCTCACCCAACCTCTGAACAGACCTTTGCTCTGGACTTTGTTTGGCCAGCCTGGCTCCTCTCCCTGTCTGCCTACCGGCCCCAGAATGCAGGCTGTGAAGGCCTGTGAGGCTCACAAAGCTGCCTTATTGTATAACAGCTTCCCAGTCTGAATCTCTAGCTTCAGACCCATAAGTCCAGCTGATGACCGGATGTCTCCACCTGGGGACCCTCAGAGGGACACCTGCGATTCACTGTGTTCCAGTGCTTTGTTTTCTCCAAGTTTTTTCCTTCAGCTGTGTTTTGCATGTCACTTGGGGTGATTTTATTCAGTGAATTAAATGCCTGAAAGATGTCATAAAAGTTTGCTGCCTATTTTTTAATCTAGTACACACCGAGAATCCATTCCGCACCAGACTCTGCGGAGGAAAAGGGCAGGCTCGTCCCATGGGGAAGTCAGAGTCTGATGACGAGATCACAAGGTAAGCAGTCTCATTGCCCAAGACTGATTCCCGTGTATTTTCCTAATTTCCTCTTGCTCCTTCTCTGTCTACACCCCACGTGTGGCTCTCAGGTCCTATAGTGCAGACCAGCTTTTGAAGCTCATATGCATTCCCTGTCTCCAGACCCTTCCCCACCACCCTGACAGGATCCCATGAGGGCAGGGCAAATTCTAAGCCGCTCAGCCATGCTTGGAAGGTCCTTTCCCCCTTGTCTTCCCTTCCTGCCTCCTTTGCATATAAAACTCAACATTATTGAACTATGTCGCTTCACAAAACATGCTAGACTCATTTATACTTGTGCCCTTTCTGGAATATCATTCTCTCCACATGAGTAGTCTCCCTGACGTGACCACTGGGCAAAGTCCTCTCTTTCCTTTCAGCTTGAGGTTAAGCATCTGTGAAGTTTTCTGGAACCTTCTAATTGGTTGCACTGCTCCTTTAGTCTTTGCTTAATCTTGCACACCTCCCTACTGTCCAGGTATTGCCAGACCCTCATGCACACTTGTTTCTCTAAACAGACTCCAAGCCCCCTGCAGGAGCACCCTAGGCACCCCACTGATAGACTGACCATACAAACAAATACATAAATAAAAAACTCTGATCTAAAACTCACAGCAACACATTACCTACAATAAAGCCCAGAAAGCCAGCCTGCCGTTAGTCAGACTAGTAGGAAGTCAAACCGCTATCTTTAGTAACAATCCAGGAAGCTAAACAGTAACCCCTTTGACAACTGGCCCCAGACAGTGAGCACTTGATTAATAACAGCTTCCCTAATTTTAGTCCTTGATTCCAATTGGAACCAACCAGAGAAAGCCAAATATGCGTCCGTAACCCATCACGAAGGATGGCCGCCTCTAGCAGCCCACCTGCAGCTTCCCCTGCCAACGGCCTCCAATCAGGGCTCCCCTTAAGCCCTCCTTCTTTCTACTCCAAAGCTTTGCCACCCATCGGCCTGACTTGGTGTCTCTGCAGAATGCAACCTTTGCTTGTTCTTACTTGGCTGATCTTTGTTTATTCCCATGCAGCACACTGAAGGTGTTCCATGGAATGACCACCGAAATTGTCCCTGGTGCATCACAAGAGGGAAAATGACAGGGAACGCCCACCTCTCTTTCTGAGGTGAAAGCTGCATGAAGCCAGTACACCAGTTTTGTGCATGTTCTGCGAGGTACCCACAGCTTTGTCTCCTGTGCCTTCTGTGGTCAGAATCCAGCCTCCACCTGCTGCTTCATTGCTATAGGACCCTAAGAAATTCAGGATTATTTTACCCTTCATTTGTTTTTCGGACTTAGGCCAAAGTCCGCTACCCACAATGTAGCTTTTGTTCTTTCAAATAACTTGGGAGTAGTTCAGTTTTCACAGTTAAATGAATATGAGCCTTTGAAATACATATAACATAAATAGGATGAACGTTTCGCCCATCAGATTTGGCAGCTTCACAAAACTGACCTGAACCTTCTCGTGACTCTTGGATTCCAGTTTCCAGCTTGAGGCGGGGAACGGCAGACTCACCGATGTATTTAATACTCATGAGAACCGCTGGAAGGCTGGGAAGGTAGCCTAAAGAGAAAGGTTCCTGTGAAGAAAGAGGAGGTGGGAAGGGGAATCTTTCTGCCCTCTGGAACTTAACATGCCAAGAGAGATTGAATTTGAGTTTGGAACTATTCTGCATTTCCTCATGGGATTCTTGCATCTGGGTTGTGGACCCAATAAAATGGAGACTTCTTGACCAGGTACCAAAGCTTTCCGAACTGTGGCCCCCATGGGACACTCTGTCTCAGCTCCAGCTTCTTGCTGGAAGCCTTTGGCAAGTCAGCGATTCTCTCTGCATCTATGTTCTCCTTTTACAGTGGAAACACAGGGTTGTTTTGAGAATCAAAAGAAATAACTGGCATGAGCATTTGCAGATTGTCAAGTCTTAAAAACATTGCTATAGTTATTATTATTGTTATAAGAACTCAATGATACATGTTAAAATGAGTTTCTTGGTTGAATAGTTAAATATTGTAAAAATTACTTAAGAGACATGTAGAGCCTCTTTGAGTAGGTTATAAAATCAGACAACTGGGAAGACCTGCCATGGTGATTAAAGTTCCACCGTGAACCGTGGCTTTACGGCACATATCAGCACCTTGGTGCTGAGAACAGTGCCCGTATCAGTTCTGTGGATATATAGAGTCTAAAGAAGGGTTGAGGGTCCTCCAGTTTGATCCTGGTGATTCAGAGATGGCAAAATAGAGCTCCCAAGGAAGCTGGTTTGCCCAAGGCTATTCAGCTATGGAAAACTGAAGTGGAACCTACAATAATAACACGGGGCCATTGAGTTATACATCCAGAACTAATGCATCATTGTCTGTCAACTATACTCAAATTTATTTATTTAATAAGTTTTTATGTTATTTATTTTGAGATAGAAAGAGTGGGCACAAGCAGGGGAGGGGCAGATTGAGAGGGAGAGAGCATCCCAAGCAGGCTCCGTGCCGACACGGGGCTTGAACCCACAAACCATGAGATCATGATCTGAGCCAAAACCAAGAGTCAGACGCCTAACTGACTGAGCCACCCAGGCTCAGCCCCTCAACTGGATTCCAATTTTTTTTAAAAAAAGTAAGTGATACTCTTAAAAAACATCCTGATCATAAAAGGCAAAGACCAAAAACTGTTAGCAATTGAAAAATACTAAGGAGACACAACAACTAAATGCAGTATGGGATTCTGGATTGAATCCTAGAGCAGAAAAAGGGACCCTCATGGAAACACTGATGAAATCTGAATAAGGTGTGTCATTTAGTTACCAGGAGGCCCCAGTGTCAATTTTCTACTTTTCATCATTGTACTATGGCAATGGAAGACGTCATCACTGGGGAAGCTGGGTCAAGGATATGCAGGATTTCTGCTTTCTCATGACTTTTTTCTAAGTCCCAAACTATTTCCAAATAAAAAAAAAGTCTCGATCTGTTTTCTTTTGAAATAGTAATAGAACAGACCTGTACGGCTTCCAGTAAAGATCCAGGCCATGCACTCTCCCACTCAGGCTTCAGAAACACTCAGCGATGGACAGGACCTACCTCGCCATAGTGTCCCAAGTACTTATTTTTCAAACCAGGCTCTAAAGATAGGTTGCAGAGGTTCTTAAAAACAAAGCAAAACAAACCTATTATAGCTATTTTCCCTCATCAAACAATGGTGATTTCAACGCTGTAGGACCCCTTTCATTGTTTTTATCGGTTTTATATGTTGGGGTGCTGTTAAAGATTTTCTCTGAAGCCAAGGGTTCAGCTGCTGAAAATGCTTGAAAACCACACACCTGGAGGAAAAATCAAACGCTGAAGGACCAAGGGACAAACTTCCCACGGGCGACTCAGCGTGAATGTGTGGAACCACGGGCATATTAGGACAGGGGCAGAGGAAAGGAAGGTTCATTCATTACATATTTTCCAAACTCCAATATGTAGATGTGACACCCATGGAAAGTGGACTTTCTGGTGATCGGAGTTCATCGGCAAGTCTTTGTCACTCTCTGTGACTAAAAATCTCTCCGGGGGCAGGGACGGCTGTCCTTGCTTACCTGAATCGTCTCCACTGTTCCTGGGACTCCGGTGCGGACAGATTGCTTCCCCCTCGGGGGGTGGCTGTGAGCACAGGTTCCCAGGGAACGTGTCTCCACGTTCCCAGGGATGATGTGGCTGAGGTCCTCACATGAGGAAACATGTCAAGGAGGATTTTATTTCATGTATTTCACTTTACTTTGCTATTTTGAAGGGCTTCATATCTTAGAAAGAGAAAAGACAGAGTTGTGGGTAATTCCAGTGAGTTGGACTGCAAAATATTTCCTATGAGAAGGGCTCCAGATAGTGCTTTGTAGACTGCCCCATCCCTTGACCTAGAGTAAAAATACCTTTGATATCATGCTCCAGTGTGCACATATGTGTATACACAAATGCATAAAAAGATACACAAAACTGAACAAAATATATTACACAGTACTTACCCTTAGTGCTTGCCATGTACTCATTTTCTATTCTATTCTATTCTATTCTATTCTATTCTATTCTATTCCATTCCAATCCATTCCATTTTAGCCATTCTACACTCTTTTGTTTCCAAAAAAAAATTGGAAAGTAACTATAACTTGGCCCACGAATATATTTCATATTTTTAAAATTGATGTAGGGACAGCATCAGGAAGGTATGGGCTAGAGGACTTATCTTAAAGCGGGCTTTGCATTGCATGGGACAGTAGATTATGAAAATGTCAACCCACCATATCAGTGAAGGGGACAGGTGGCAATTTTACTGCCCCCCCCCACATCGGCTCCAAGTCTCCTCTTCGGGCAGCCAATGAGGCTGGTGGAGTTTCAGCTCTTATTGATTGACAAACATCAGCTCCCTGGCATGTTCTGAGAACAGTGTGACTAGACAGGGTGAGACGTCACATCCTGTGTTAGGCAGAACTGGGCACCGAGGAGAACAGGTAGCTTGGAGAAGTTGAGCAGGCTTTGTAGGTGGGCTCCCGAGGACTGGTCAAGGACAGAGTGTGGGTACCCAGGGAGACGAACTTGAGGGTGCATGAGGCTGCACCGTATTGCAGTCCATCACAGCCCTCAGGGGCTGAGCGCCCAGGGAGCAAGTCAGCAAGCTGGAGGAGAGCGAAAGCAGGGAGCCTCACTGCCAGGAAAGCTTTGTTGATTTTAAATGCACATTCCCTGCCTTTTATGACAGTCGTCTACCTGCAGATTGATAATATTAGCTGAGTGTTTGTAGAAGTTGTTAGACCTAAGTGCTTTACATATAAGGACTTATTTAATCCTCATAATAACCCTAGGAGGCTTGATTTATTATAACCATCCCCGTTTTGCAAGCAAGGAAACCAAGGACAGGAGAGGTTAAGTAAATCGTCCAAGATCCCGCTCCAGATTTGGTCTCGTCCATCTGGCTCGAGAGCCTGCCGCTGATCTCTGATCTGCCTTGTCCCCTGTGGGGCAGCCATGCTCTCGGCATGCGGGCTGACGTGGGTCAAGGAAAGACCCACGGAGAAGAAGATAGACTCACCATTTCCAATGATCGTTCTCTCAGAGCATCAAGTGTGAAGTGGGGATTGATAACCTACCGAGCTGCAGAGATACAGGGCAGGCATGATCCCAGAAGGCCGTCTAAATCCCTCCAGGAACCTTGCGATTTATCCTATAGGTTGGAGATTTCTGGAACACTGGTTCTGAAGGACAGGATCAAATAAGTTTTGAGGAAGTTAGAGTTAGAAGAATCAAGCAAGCTCCTCCTACGTGGGATTAGTTAATACTTGGGGAGGAGAAGCATAGCCGGGACCAGCCCCCGTAGTCGTCTGACCACCGAGTATGTTTTGCCCTGAGCATCCCCACTAGGTTTGGGCAGTACTCAGTGAGAAAAATAGCGTGCTGTTGAGAGGTTTAAAGCAGGGGTGGGGATAGGGTCAGCATTTTAGGAAGACTATTCTGGACTCAGAGTGGAAAATGGATAGAGGGACATGGGAGGCTAGTGAGAATATACGGATGGCTCTAGGAAGCCTGGTTAGGGGGCAAAAAGACGAGCCCAGGGCACTTGTAGACACCATGAGGTCAGGTATGTTAAAGCCACATTTAGGGGGAACAACTGGTGGGACTTTCAGACTGACTGGATATGGAGTGTCAAGGAGAGGAGTGGACACAGGTGACTCCCATATTTTTTTTTTTACTTAGGTGCCACCTGAGTTAGACGGCAGTGGGAGAGGAGATGGGGTGAAGGAATGAAGAGCTCAGACACACAAGGAGTGTCAGGTGTCAATGGAAGATTGAGTCTGAGAAGCCCAGCAGGGAGGTGGATCTATAAGGGGCTCTAAGTGAAGGACCCAGGTCAGGCAGGAGAATCACACTTGGCCTGAATTGGCATACTAGTCGCAATCAGACTCACAAAACAAGACTCGTCCTCCAGAAGAGGGTATGGGCAAGAAGAGGGCTAAGAAATGGATCCTGTGAATCACCCATCTTTGGCGGATGATCAGAGAAACATGAGTCCAGGAGAAAGAATGCTCAGAGATGCGGATCCAGCTAGGAGAGGAACGGGGATTAGAATATATGAACTGGGAAGCCGTGAGCTCTTTAGGGTTCACTCCACTGTCCACCCACCTCCAGACTGGGTTCCCGAAACTCTCAGAGTGGGAGAATCTGTGGTTAAGAAAACATGTAAAATTGAGCTGGAGGGGCAAGGTCATGGGTCAAATTCTGACATCATCAGAGATCCTATTTTAGCATTTACTAATGAAACAGCACGTTATGTCCAACAATTTGCATCTTGCGTTGGTGACCAAATAGTTAACCTATCGACTGCTTTTTTGTGTTTCATGAACAATACCTGGAACTTTCAAACATTGAATGACATCAGTGATATCATCCATTACTTAAAATAACCCTACGGGGAAAACACTATGTTCATTTTCCAGATGAAACGCACAGGCACATGCATGTGCAGGCACACACACACATGCATGCATACACATGAATGCATGCATGTGAACACACAGGCACACATGCACGTACACACATGCACTCATGAATGCACACACATACATAGGCACACACACACGCACACACTCCAGGCTTGGAGTAGTTAAGTGCTGCTCCAGTCGTCAGCGGCAGAGCCAGAATTCTCACATGGATTTGTCTACACCCAGAACCTGGGCCGGTGGCCACGACACTGTGCGATATCAAATCCACTGGGTTGTAAATATCTAGTGAGAATCTCCTCTGTCACTAGACACTCTTCAGGTTGTATCTCTCAAAGAGTCTCGGCAAGATGCTTACGCATTCTGCTCACTCAGAGCACACACACACCCAGAACTAAGCTTTAGCGGAGCACCTGGGTGGCTCAATCTGTGATCATCTGACTCTTGATCTCGGCTCACATCGTGATACCAGGGTCGTGGGATTGAGCCCCATGTCAGGCTCTGCACTGAGCTTGATCCCGCTTAAGATTCTCCCTCTCCCTTTGTCCCCCTCCTCCACGCGCTCTCTCTCTCTCTCAAAAAACAAACAAAAAAAAACCCTAAGCTTTAGTGTCTAACTGCTTAACACCATTTGAGCTCCACCATTTAAGGATTCTGTCTTTCCTCCTAAGATACCTTGAGGAATACCTTGACATTTGCATACACTCAATCAGAAATGCTTAGGTAAGTAGAAACAATCTGTATAGGCTACAATTACGTGGCAGTATTGGAGGATGGGGAAGGACTGTAATATATTCTAATTTTCGAATATAATCATTTACATGCACTGTGAGAAGGAAACAAATCGAGTTGTAGCACCCGAAGGTGAGGCTAATCATAGTTTGCAGCCGTCGTTTTCCTAGAAACAGAGCACGTGGATTACGGCCTCTTTTCCTTACGTGGACAGTGTCTGAAAGCAGAAAAGACAAACCTCTTCCTCGTGCTTGTCTTGCTGGCATTCTCTCTCTCATCTCTGTTCAGGTTGATAAGAAACTATGGAGCAGGCAGGCCCCTTGACTTCGTTCTTTGAGAAAGAGAGAAAACACTGTACCCCCTTACGACGTCTGTCAGCTTGAAAGAGCTCTGAATCACGGCCAAACGGCATTTTATATTTAGCAATTCATTTCCCGTTCAGATCAAGGTGACAGATCATATGAAAATAGCTCCTCGTGACTCACATCGGCTTTTTTAAGACTTTGGTAACAAAGGTTGACAAATTATTATCAATCCAGCATGGAGAGCGTTTGTCTTGGCCATTAACAAGATCCACGGTCGTCACCTGCTTCAGGATGTGATTGTTACTGCTTTCCTTTGGCTTACCACTCACAGGGAGGGGACAGGCCGTGTTCCAGATCTCACAGAGCACTCGCGAGCCACAGTGAAAGGTGGCTTCTTAATTTTGCCACACCCAGAAATCTTAGCGTGTATCTGAGGCATAAGACAAAGGCACAGCATGCGTGAAGAGTTTAGCGATATTACAATTTGTATAATGAAAGGTGCAAAAAGCTGAAAAGCTGCTAATCATTCAGAAGGGTCAGAATCACCTCATTCTTGTTTCCTGTCACTAGAGCCTGGAGTTTTTCTGTCCCTGTCCTACTCAGAATCAGCACCTTCCGGTTGGTTGTGCCCAAACTAACCTCTGTTTAATTAATTAATTCTCTTTTTTTTTTTTTTTTTTTTTTTTCCCAACCAGAAGCCATGCTGTCTGAGGACAGCATCTTAGGCACTGGGGTATGAGGCTGGAGGAAGTCTGGTCCCTGGTTGGGAATGGGCCCACGGCCCTGGAGAAATCGACAATATAACTATTATATTTTGATTCCATGTAGAGGTAGGCATGTGGGACCACAAAAAGAGCCTGAACAATTTTGTGTGTAGGTAGGTCTAATCTGATTTCAGAGAGGGGCAGACGTTTGGCGTGAGATATGGCACAGGAGTTAAAGCTCACTGGAAGCCAGTAAGACCTGGGCTTGGGTCTTAGGTCAGCCACTTTGGATGTGGTTTTTGTGACTTGATTTTCTCATCCATAAGTGGGTACAGGATAGTACAGCACTCATCCTTCAGAAGTGTTGGGAGGATTAAGTAAGGCCACGCACGGGGAGCACTTAGCGGTGTGTTTGGAAGACAGTCATGCTTAAGACCTGTCTTCTGAATGAGTGAATGAGTCCCCACTCTGGGCCAGGCACAGTCTTTGGAATCCCTTGCTAATGACCAGGGCTGGGGGAATACATGGACTGAAATGCAGAGCATGGGACGCCGTCTGGGGCCAGCAGCCATCCCTCTCTCTGGTGCCCACTCATTCATGCATCCTGGCTCAACGTGAGATGGCTTCCTTAGCTCCCTTCTCTCCTGCACCCCCCTCCTCTCTGCCGTCATTTGTGACCCCCACCTATGCGATCCTCACCTGTGTCAGTTGGGAATGCTTTTAGTGGCAAATAAAAGACAACTCAAGTAACAAGAGTTTAACCACCTAAGGATATCTTTGTCTCACATGAAAGTCTGTCATGGCAGCCATTAACAATGAGCCTCTGCCATCTCCCTGTTCACATCCTTATGGGCACATGAAGGCTGCAGGATCTCCAGGCCTGTGTCTATATCTCAGGCAGAAAGAAGAGGGAAAGGTGCAGGAGCAGATGCTCGTGAGTCTCTTTTGGAGAGTGCCACCTTAGGACTTCTACTCACATCTCATTAGATGGTGGCCATTGCCATCTACAAGGGAGTCTGGAAAGAGAGGCCAAAAGGAAGGAGTTGGGGATGACGCTAGGGCTGCCCTCACGTGGCGTATGCAACACTAGCCATCCTTCAGCTCTTAACGTAACTACCACTGGTCCCATGACAACTCTCTTGACAACTGCCATGTTCACTGCTACCCTGTCCCAGGAAAGGCCACAGCACTGTTCCCTACTGTTAAGCCTTTAACACTAGCACTGAGAATGCCATTCTTGAGCACATCACTTCACAGGTTACAATGTACTTTCTACCTTGACCTCCTTTTTGACTGTATCAACCATCCAGGGGCATGCATCCTTTCTGAAGAGGACACTGACCCAACCTAACACAGCAAATGGCAATTTGGAGCCAGAAGCAAGAATTTCTAGTCCTAGTTCAGGGATATTTTGAAGTCACTTGGCATAGGACTCCAGTGTTTGGTTGGACACTTATTAGCTGTATTAACCTGGGAACTTCCTGGAACTCTCTGAGCCTCAGTTTTATTATCTGTAAAGTGGGGATAAAAACACATGCCACTGTGGGTTGTTGTAGGCATTAAGTGATAAAACATAAACAAAATGCAATCCTTGACTTATACCAAGCCATCAAAACATGGTAACTATTATTAATCTTACTGGTTGTGTGACCTGAGGCAAGATGAGTAAACTCTTTGGGACTCAGTGTGTGCGATCTCTGAAATAGACAGTTGAGGATTATATAACGAACTATGTACGAACATCCCAGCACACACATTTGTTAATAATAAATATCAGTTAACTGTGAGCTGAATGAACAATTATTCACGGATTCTTGATGAATCTAAATTCTACATGTTACATCAAGGCCATGAAATCTGGAATATTCTCACCGGTAAAATACTGATTATGATGGTGACCCGTTGAATAGGTACCAGGTGCCAGATGCCACATTCAGCGTTGTCATGACCCCCGTCTGCAAACGATGGAGCTGACGGTGTGTGTATTTAAAAGCCTGGGTGGCTCAGTCGGTTGAGCATCTGACTTCGACTCAGGTCATGATCTCGCGGTGTGTGAGTTTGAGCCCTGCGTCAGGCTCTGTGCTGATGGCTCAGAGCCTGGAGCCTGCTTTGGATTCTGTGTCTCCTTTCTTCTCTGCCCATCCCCTGCTTGTGCTCTGTCTCTCTCTGTCTCTCAAAAATAAATAAATAAATGTAAAAAAAAATTTTTTTTAAGCCTTGTCCAGCTCACTCAGCTTGGGCTGGACTCCAGCTTTGTCTAACTGCTTAGTTCACTCTCCCTAGGCAACCGCACTGCCTTTCAATGATGAGGGGAGGGAAGATGCAAGATTTCAGCCTTGATGCTGTGAACAAGTGAGCAGAAACAGAAACAGGCATGGAAAAGAAGGAAATGAGGTGGAGCCTCAAAGCCCAGAAACTAAGTACTACCTAATCCAGCTTCATCTGGTTGACCATGACAGACTCAAATCCAAGATGTAAGTGCTTTGTTCGGTTCACCTACAATGCCATGGACACAACGGGACTGGAACTCAGGCCCCAAAGTACCCAGGACAGGTCTGTTTCTACCAAACCCTTCAGAAATAAAGCCACACCAGCAGCCAATTCCCTGAATGTATCTGTTCAGCTTTGTTCGAGACGAGATATGTAGCCATTTGTTCGGATTTTGTAGCTGGGACCCCAGAATTGGATGAGCAGTTAGGAATGGGATTGCTAGATTCCGCTCATTCATCACTACTTTTTAAGTACCTACTATGTGCCAACCATGCTGGAAAGCACCGGAATGCCTTAGTGAAAGAAAGGGACCTATTTCTTGTCGTGGAGCTTTCTCCAGCACAGAAAGAGACTAACCACAGGCAAGGAGGCACAAATTAACAAGTCACTACAGATGGGACAGTACATTAGGAAGGAAGCCCATGTTACAGTGTGAGAGATGGGCCATCCACATGGTGAAGTTCTGCGAGGTGTCCCCCCCCCCCCGCCCCCGAGGAGGCAACTTTTAACAGAGAGCTAGGGAGGAGAAGAAACAAGCTTGGCCTCCTGACTCTGTCTCTCTCCCAACACCCACACAGTGTGGGAAGACTGCCTGTGGGGCCAGGGCTGTGGCTGGGTGGGCCCTCAGGGATCCAGGTAATCTAGAAGCTTCCTGAGTGACAAGAGCCCGGAATGACACATTTTCTTTTATTTTCACACACTAAGCTGCTCTGTAATTGAACGGATACACACATGCCACTCACCAACTGATAGGGTGGATGCCGGCTGTCAAGAAGGCAGGCAGATGGGTTAGCTCTTTGGCAGAAAGCCCCTGCTTCCTGGTGGGCTTTCGGGGAGACCAGGCAGGGATATCCCGGTGCACACAGCTCCTCATACCAACCTCCCTCATAGCCCTGACCCTAAGATTCTCTGCAATTTACTTCTACATCTGGGTCCCTGGATGGAGGGAGTTTCTCATGTGTGGGGTCATTGCTAATTCATTCAACAAGCGTGCGCTGCGTAGTTTCTGTGATCACCATTACCACCTTCTGCATGTTTCCAATAAATACATCGTCCCAAGAAATCCTCATTACAGTAGCAATCAAAGGAGAAACTTCTACAACCATTATTTCCTTGGAGTCTTACAGTAAGGCAGTGATGTAGGCATTTGCCAATTAGTCCTACTTTGCAGAGACGCAAAGGACGTGCAGACCTTGCTATATGGTGAGTAATGGCAGAGCCGACATCGTCTGACTCCAAGTCAGGCGCTCTAAGGCCTATAGAAGACCACCTGATCCTTCGTATAATGCATGTCTTTGTAGGTACTGGGGACATCATGTCTGGTGGCACTTACTGGTGGTAACAGTGGTGGCATTGGCAACAGTAGTTTTAGACTCAACGCACTCCAGCAGGCCCTGGGGAGAATTTATATATAACAGGAAAAAGTCATTGACCTATAATTAACCCCCCATCCCCGTTCAGGACTTCTTCTTCCTTCCTCCCTGTGGAATAACATAAAGAGCATGACCCTCATTCGTGCAGACTTGATTTGACCCCTGGCTGCCTCACTCATAAATTGTACCCTTGGGCAAGGCTCTTGACCTCTCTGAGCTTTCTTCCCCTCAACTTTGTGCAGAGGGTATTTGGAATGTTGTGGGGGCTTAATAAATTCAAGTCACCGTCCTTTCTTTTCATCTCCACTAATTCATTCAGCACCGACTGGCCGAGTGCCTACATGAAGACAGACGCTGCACCAAACATCGTTAATTAGACAAAGTTGCATTTTACTGCCCAGGACCTATACTCCCGTGGAAACAAGGGACTGTATAAATTTTGCTGTAACCCAAGTATAATCGGTATCACAGGTGGTCCAGGCCCTGTGTAAAGGCACAGCCAGAGAAGCCCAGTCCAGCCACGAACGCCATCTTCCAAAGTGATTCCAAAGATTTCTTGTGTTTTCTGAGGAATTTTGGCAGGGATCCAGTTGTAATCCACACCAGGCTTGCACAGATCTTCTTCCTTGAACCTGTTCATTCAGATTCTGTACCTGCTCCAGAATCTCTCCCATGCTCCTCTCTCCCCAACCTCTTTTCTTTTTTTAATGTTTATTTATTTATTTTGAAAGGGGGGGGGGAGAGAAAGAGAGACAGAGACAGAGACAGAGATTGAGAATGAACCCCAATCAGGTTCCATGCTCATTGTAGAGCCTTATGCAAGGCTTGATCCCACAACCATGAGATCATGACCCGAGCCAAAATCAAGTCAGATGCTTAGCCAACTGAGCCACCCAGGTGCGCCCCTTTCCCCAGCATCTTCTATAAGCTTCCAGGCCATGAGCTTTTCCTTTTCCCTCTTCTCTTTATCCCATGCTCTTTAGTATAGAAATCAGCTTAGCCTCTTTGGCTAAAATCTCTCTCCCAGCCTCTCATCTCTCATGTTGGGATTTTCTTTATCTCCTCTTCTTACTTGACATTAACAATTCCTCATAACTAATCTGGTGAGTACTTGCCTTTAATTGAGAAAAACAGCGAGTAGTGGGGGTGAGGATGAGGAACCCTTGCATTAGTGAGTCCTGCCACTGTGATAACTCAAGTACAAGTTACGTGCTGATAATTGCTTCTAACAGTTAATTACTCCCCAGAATGTCTATGTCCCCTTTGGCCAGGCTGTCCTTCAAAACTCATAAAGCTCCTGCAAAATACGTGTGGTGTACTGAGCCATGTCCCTTTACGTCCTCTTTCTTTCCAGAACCTAATTAACCCATCCAAACTACAGAAGACTGTTCGTTGTGGCTGTGGGTGGGCTTCTTCTCTCTCTGCCACCAGACACGGACCAGGAAGCATGTGGCTTCATTTTCAAAAGGATGCTGCCCTGGAGGCAAAATTTTGAAAGGCAGGCAGAAAATCATAATGAAGTAAGTGGAAACTGATCACCTCATGCCTGGGCTCACATTTCCTCTTAACTTCCTGCCCAGAAATTTGCTTATTTTTCCAAGTCACAGCAGTTGCTGATAATAGCAGTTAACTGTAAAGGTTTTGGGTGATCTCACTTTCGTCTTGATAAATGTGTGTTTTCCATATTTTTGGCACTAAGCACGTGAATTTAAAAAAAAACATAAATAAAACCGGGAAAAAATATTTGTGAAAAAGAAGCAACTTTTATTCACCACTTTAAATTTGGAAGCACATCTGAGGCACGGCAGCGTTGGCTGCTGCTGACTTCATCATGGCTGGTTACAGTGAACTGACATCACTGTTGACTTTGGAACATATTCTAGGGTCCAGAAAGGAGAGGGAGTCTCCACCAAGTAATTCCCTGGAATTAAAGTTGACCACAAGCAATGGTTTCCTGTGGAGCTAAAGTCTGGAAAGAACTCATTCATTTATAATCAAATTAGATCAGAGGGTGAAAGGCGGGCCCAGCACAGCGTCCTCACAGGATCTGTGTGCCCATGAGCGTGAGGAGTAACTGAGCCAATGCCTGTCCTGAAGGAACGAGAACTTACAAATATATACATTTGGTTCTAGGACAAAGGATGTGTTGGAGAGGAGCAGTGACTGGAGCTCAGCTGGGGTCTGTCACCAAGATGGTCGGTGCACCTCTGGCCCTATGTCTTCCGGCCTGAGTTAAGGGTGGGGGGCTGTTGCCCCAGGACGCTGAGACATCAGAAGCTCAAAGCCGTTGTGCTTTCGGGTCGGGGGTTGGGGGGCACAACACTGGTGGTGGGGGATGGTCTCTGTATGCCAGCAGAGGGCACTGAGCAGCTTTGTTGTGGTCCTTGGAGGTATCTAAGCTGCCAGCTGGAGAGGGCATAGCCATTGGCAGGTTTCAGCCATGGGGTCCCAGGAGTTGGGAAGCCAAAACCACAGCAGGAAAGGCAACCGCGAGCCCTATGCTCATGAGCATGCAGCTCCTTCTGCCCCTCCCTGAACCCCCAGAAATGAATGAAAATTCTGTTCTGGGATCAAGCCAAAAAGTGATTCCTGACACTCTCTTTCCACTCTCCAGCTGGACAAACCTCAGATCAAACTCAGGTTAAAAATGTAAACATGCTTTCTCCACTAGATAGATTAGGCATCATCTATTGTCTCTGCATAGACCCCTGTTTCCCTAGGAAAATTGATCCTCCCTGCCCAGTTTGGCTGTCAGTGCTCAGCTCCTGCCTTTCTCGTCAGAGGGGAAAGAACAAAATCCGGGTGCTGGGCAAAACCACATCCCTTGAACTAGTGAGAGGCCCAGCAAAACAATGTGAAGATGCTGGGAAAGAAAGGGTCTTCATGTTTGGGGGGATCCTGGGCTATAACAATCGGGGTGTGGGATGTTCAGAAGGCATTGTTTCTGCTACCACTGCAGAGAGCCCATCTGAGACTGAGGCGAACTCACTAACACACAAGGAAATGGCAAAATGCTGTTGGAAACATGGTGCCCGATGACGTCACGGCAGTCTCTAGATCTGGATATGTCTCTAGCAGATTTCTCTGTTGGTTTTTCTTTTACTCTAAGCCTCCGTTTCCTCCCTCTCTCCTTCCCTTCTTTCCTTCCTTCCTAATTTACCTTTAGCTGAATTCCTCTGAAAGAGCTCTGTGAACTGGGAAATGTGTGCTTGGAAGCAACAGGCCATGTGCTAGAGGGCTCCCTGTGTCAGGCAGGGTGCACGGTTTGAGACGTTGTCTGATGCAGCCAGGAAGCTGGCAACCCTCTTATGCAGTAGTAACAGAGCAGTCTGTGAAAATTGTTAGAGTGGGTATCTTAAACCTTATACCCCGAATTTTCAAAGGCTGGCATTTAGGGGACTTCAGAGAAAATGTCGGAACATTGGGAAGTATTCCCTTCCTCTCTTGGCCTTCACTGTTTGCACTGTGGTCAAGGGACACCCTTCCATCCAAACCAATCCTGTAAAAGGAAGGGAGTGGTAGGCCTCTGTTCAGAAGCCAGGAGGGGCATGACGGGCACACAGAGGTTTTTTCTGAAGGAGCAGAGGGGTGGAGGGCAGATCACCTCTGTCTCTCCGTGCATGCCAGCCACCCAGGTGGAAGCTATGTAACTGAGGCCTGCTAGAATGGGCAGAGATTTGAGACCCGTTAATAAGCAACGAAAATGTCAAGGGTGTATCCAGATGTATGGCCTCTGACTCAAGAAGCCCTTGTCTTTGGTTACCAGCCAGTGTTGTTTCCAGAAATGGCACCAACCAACAGATGACCAAAATCTTTGGGGAGTTGTATGCAGGAGGAGGTTCAGTCCTGGCGATTGAGGGTCTGGTTGCACAACTCCCAGATGTGTGAAGCAACAGGAAGTAGCCTGCTCAGTCACTGCAGGCCTGGGAGGGGAATCCTCCCCAGGGCCTGACTCAGATGTGGTGGAGGAGAACAGTGGACAAAAGAAAGCCTTTCAGAGATCAGAGCTGGACAGATCAGCCAGGTTGACTGATCAGGAAACTCCCTGAACTGACAAAACAATTGATTCTCAGGACACCTGTCCAACAGGATGGCTGTGTGGACATAGGCACTGGCCCTCTTCTTTCTACCAAAGCAGGGAGAACCCTGGTCTTATTCTTTTCCCGTCTCCCCTCCACGACCGTGTCCTGGGTATGTCAGGATTAGTTACATTATTATAATTCCACACATTGATAGACCATGAAAAATACACCCGAGTCCTCCTAGTTCCAACTAGGAGGTGCTGGATCAGAACAGGTGGATTTGGAAGCAGCTGTGGCGACTGAAAGTGTTTGGGGGTTGTCTGTCTTTGGGAGAAAGTGGGTATATTTCTGTTTGTATATAGGATAGTGTTCTCTTTTTTTGAGGAGAGGATGCTTCTCAAACATATATGAAGGAGGGTACAGGTATGTAGAGGGCAGCCAACAGGTGGGATGTAGTGGCCATGGCACTTCTGTCTTCTAGAAGTGTATGGTTCCCTCTGTGTGTTTACACACTTTCTATGTGTTTACACTGTGGTTTCTGGTCACAGAGCCCCACCCTCTTTCAGTTACAGGTTTCCGTTACCTGCTCCTGGGTAACTGATGATCACAAAACTTAGTGGCTTCAAACGCTTACTACATCTCCTATCACAGGGGTTGGCTGGACTCAACTTGACCCTGTTGCTGCTTCATGTGGGTCATGTGGCTGTACTCACTCCCCTGTGAGCCCATCAGGGGCTGGCAGGTGCGAGACAGCTCTGAGAACACGAGCCTTTTAAAACCTAATCCTGAAAGTCACACAGGGTCACTTTTGTGGCATTCTTATGGTCAAAATGAATCACAATGCCCACTCAGATTTAAGGGGAAAGCACATGGGGTCCCCCTCTCGAAGGGGGACAAGAATGGGAGAATCTTTCGTAGACCTCTTTGTTGTTAATTTGCTACATTTCACCCCTGGGCTCTAAGTGTTCATGTCTCTCATGTGTGCAAAATACTCTTGGGGTCCCCCGCGACCCCCAGGTCTCACCCAGTCATGGCATGGGCTGAGGCTCCAATGACCCCAATGCAGGTTAGGCTTAGGTGTGATCCCTGAGTGAAATCCCTCAGCTGCAATTCCTATCGCTCCACAAGATGTGGCACTAAAAATGACTCCTTTGTCCTTGGGGCCACGCAGTTAGAGAGTCATAATGTCACGCCTATCGTTCAGTCAGGTGGCCATGGACACACAGCTGGGAGATGGTGACCACGATTGAATTCAGTTCTCCCTGATTCTAAAGGCCATGCTCTTTCAGCTGAGGAGTGTCACAGAAGGCAAGGTGCTAGGGAGGCTAATATGAATTGCAATACTGAAGTAGAATCGTAGTGTTTAAAAAGTACTGAAAAATGTCAAATTTTCTCCTGCTCTCACTCCATAGTAGGCACCTGGCATTCTCTCTTCAAAGCAGAATGAAATTTTATGGCTTGGGATGATCAGATAGTTTTTTTCTATATGGTTTAAAATCTCGTTTCTTTGCTAGTATGGTTGCCCCACTAATTTCTTTGTAGGACCACTGCTCTTTCCAGAACCTTTCCTCCAGAGTGAATTCCCCATGTGTCTAAAATTTGTCTAAGTTGGACTTTTAGTTAGGTAACTTGGAAAGCTGAACTCATCAATTGAATTGTAAATTTGGGGATCTCAATGATAAGATAAGCGCTCTGAATGTGTTAGCATTCCAGACTCTGTCCTGCCCCAGGTAAGCAGGCTGCCTGCTGGTAAGGGGGGAGGCTGTCATTGGAGTCAAGCTAGGATGCTTAGTCACAATCTGTTTTTTTTTTTTTTTTTTTTTTTTTTAATTTTTTTTTTCAACGTTTTTTATTTATTTTTGGGACAGAGAGAGACAGAGCATGAACGGGGGAGGGGCAGAGAGAGAGGGAGACACAGAATCGGAAACAGGCTCCAGGCTCCGAGCCATCAGCCCAGAGCCTGACGCGGGGCTCGAACTCACGGACCGCGAGATCGTGACCTGGCTGAAGTCGGACGCTTAACCGACTGCGCCACCCAGGCGCCCCAGTCACAATCTGTTTTATAAAACCGTCATAAAATTTCTTCCTCTCAGTTGAGCTAGGACAGGAAGGTTACCTAAATTCCATGCTTACCCATCTAACCCTACCCAGATTAAGAACCGGAATCCCTGGAATCCTACAGACTCTTCTTAGACCAGGTGCTAAGACACCCTCACTTCTCCCTTGAGGGAAGCAAGATCCTCACTTTCAACACTGCAAATTAGCTATGCTGGTTTATGTTTAAAAATTGTTGCATGAAAGCAATCATAGGGTATCTATTTAATGTGTCTAGTTTCTTACCTAAATAACACAATTGTGAGCATCATCTATGTGGTTGCCGATAGCAATGGTTCGCTCGTTCCCATCAATATTTTGTTTCTCGTTGTATGGACATTATTGATCCATTTTTCTAATGGACATATTGTTATTGGAGGTCAAGAAGTCCCACGATCCATCATCTGCAATCTGGAGGACCGGAAAGCCAGTGGCGTAATTCAGTCTCAATCTGAAGGTCTGAGAGTCAGGGAAACCAATGGCCTAAGTCCCCACCTGAGTGTCAAAGCCTGAGAATTGGAGTGGGGTGTTCTCCACTGTAGAATTACTTCCTCTCTCCCTTCTTCACACTGTGCCTTTTGGAAACAAAAGTCTGCACCTCCTTGAGGATAGAGGAGCTACAAAAACTATTTGGAATTCTGTCTTAGAGATTTGACTCTTCTCTCCTGTTTTTTTATTCAATCATTCATTTACATTGGTATGGACTCGTGGATATTTAATTTACGCCTTGGGCTGTTTCTTTTGTTCCAGCTTTGGCCAATGTTCTCCTTGGCTCTCGTGTCCCTTTGACAGGGCCCATGGCCCATTCCTATTTATTTATTTATTTATTTATTTTAAAGCACATCCTTGCTTTCTGGCACTATAATATGCCCCAGGCTTTCCCCTACCACCCAGCCCTAGAATCAGTCATTTCTCCTAGAAGCCTTGATTTCTTTTATCAGAGAACGGTATTAGAGACCAAAATCTGGATTCTGAGTGTATTTGTTGCTCCTGGACCATGTCAGGGGCCGAAGTAGGAAACCAAGTATGAAACCAAATATTAAAACCAAGTATACGTGAATACACACATATCTGCAGCCACATCTACGTCTACCAGTAGTATCCATACGAAGCTAAATGTGAATTCTGATCGATGTCTCAGACCCTGATTCAATACCACCTGGTTCTTTCTAGTCTTCTCGCTTACTCGGTACCTCCTACTCCAAAGTGAGAAACCTGGTTTCTGCCATCTGTCATCCATTGACTCATTTGTTTGATTTCAGTAGACCTTTACAGTGGGTTTCGGAATTATTAGGCCCGTGCCCCATGGGAAACAACTGTGTCAGCTAAAGTACAATGCTCGCACTCAGTTCCTTTTGCAGTTAGCCTAACGGTTTCTATTTGATCCTGAGGTTTCACAGGTCAGCACCTCTCTTCTCCCACCATCCTCAGAGAGGCTATGTCACACATTAGTAGCAAGAGTTAGATTCGTTGGCCATTGTCTGCATTCTACCTTGAGATCTCCCACCTTCATACTTTTTTTAACATTTGACATTTAACATTTTAAATCCATTAAGATTTTCTCTTTGTGCTGTAAAGTTCTACGGATCTTGACAACTGGCTAGTGCCCTGTAGCTACCACACGGCCACACAAAATAGTTCCATAGCCCTAAAAGACCTTCTGTGCTTCACTTAGTCAACCCTCCCCATCACAAAACCCCTGGCCACCATTGATCTGTTGTCCGTCTGTATAGCTTTGCCTTTTCAAAATGTTATATAAGTGAAAGCATTTCTCAGACTGGCTTCTTTCACTTACCAATATGCACTTAAGCTTCGTGCATGTTGTTGCTTCGGATGATTAAATGGCTTTCAATATTGTGGCTGTGGCATGGCCTGTTTGTCCATTCACCTATCAAAGGACTTACTGGTTCTTTCCAGTTCTCATCAATTGTGAATACAAGTGCTATAAATATTTATGTACAGGTTTTGTGTAGGTGTGTGTAAGTTTTCAGATAGGCTGGGTAAATACCTCGAAGCACAGTGGCTGGATTGTATGCTGAGAGGATGTTCAGTTTTCCAAGAGACAACCAATCCCTCAAACTGCACCATTTTGCATTCCCACCAACAATGAATGACAGCTTCTCTTGCTCCCTATCCTCATCAGAACTCATTTTTGTTTGTTGTTCTCTTTTTTATTTTTAGCCACTCTAATAGATCTGTAGTGGGATCTCGTGGTTTTAATTTGCATTTGTGTAATGACAAATGACGTGGAGCATCTTTTCCTATGATGGTTTTGCCATCTTTATATCTTCCTTAGTGATGTATCTTTTCATATCTTTCCCCCATTTTTGAAATGAGTTGTTTGTTTCTTTATTGCGTTCTAAGACTTGCTTGCATATTCTGTGTAAGTGACTCAACTTTCTCTCCCAGTATGTGGCTTCTCTCTCTTTGTTCCTTTAAGAGGATCTTTCACAGAGCAAAAGTTTTCAATTTTAATAAAGTCCAACTTCTCAATTTTTCCTTCTTACTAAAGTTGAAATTTTAATTTTACAGTAATTTTTGGTGTGGTATCTAAAAACTCATCACTAAACCCAAGGCCGTGCAAATTTTCTCCGTGACTTCTTCTAGAAGTTTTATAATTTTGTATTTTACACTCAGGTCCATGACCCATTTTGAGTTAATTAGAAGCTTTCTTTTTTTTAAGCTTTTACATGTAGACCTCAAAACCTCATGGAATTGGTTTTTATTTAGGGGACAGAATAGGGGTCAAAATTCATTTTTTTTTTTTTGCATATGAATTTCAGTTGACATAGCACTATTTATTGAAAAGACCATCCATTACCTACTCTGCATTGTCACTTGTGTCATAAATGAAGTGTCCTTATTTGACTGGGTCTATTTCTGGACTCTGTTCTGGCCTATTGATATATGTGTCTGCCCTTCCACCGATGCCACACTGTCTTAATTAATATGGCTTATAAGAAACATTTTACTGGGTAGTATAAATCATCCAACTTGGTCCTTCTTCTTTAAGATCTTTGTTATTTTTTGGCTTGTTGCATTTCCATGTATACTGGAGAGTCAGCTTAAAGTTTCCATAAAGGAATTTGGAATTCTGATTAGAGTAGCATGAAATCTATGGATCAACTCTGGATAATACAATAATGGCTTACCAATAATGTGAACATGATACATCTCTACATTCATGTGGGCCTTTTTTAGTTCACCTCAATAATGTTTTACAGCTTTGTGTTACAGACATCTTGTCCATTTTTAGATTTGTTTCTATATAACTGAGGTTTTTCAGTTATGTATGTATATATGTATACATTTAGTTTTTGATTGCTCATGTGGTATGGAGAAATACAATTGACATTTAAAAACATTGATTGGTAGCTAGTGATTAATTATAATAGTTTTCTGCATTCTTTGTTTGGATAGTGGGCTGAATATCTCGTTTGTCTCTCTACACATAAACTATTGCTCCCCATACTGATCTCTGCCTTAATGGATTACATATCAAGGGACCTAATGCCCTTCGGCCTTCTACTGAGTCTGGCCAATGGATCCCAAGGAACAAGGTTCTGAGGGAGGGAAGAGAGTTCAGCAGGGTGTTTATTCCTCTGGTTCCATCCCTGTGAGATTGTTTTTTGCTGTCTCTGAGCAGAAGGTCATGGAACCATTCAAAACAGCTGATTCTAAAGGGATCACTCTTCCAGTTTTCTGAGACCCTCCTATCCCCTTGTTCCCTAGAGCTTAGAGGTGATAAAAACCCTAATGCTGCTGGCCCTGGGTCCTTCACTGTTCCTTGTGTTCCACTACATTTTGCCTACGATTTTAAAATAGTCTTCTTACAGATAAACTATACTTGAATTATCCTAGCTTCCATGTGCTGTTTCTTTCGGATTCTGACTGAAACAGGTGCAGGGACTCCTACAACAACAAAGTCCGTAATTTCAGGAATGGGAAGCCAAAACTCTGTAAGCAGGTCCTTAGGACAGTCAGACTGCATCATTTCTACTTTTTCTCATTGCTTCCCACTCCCTCTATTCTGGAAATGAAAGAAATAGCACCAACCAAACATTGGTTTCTGATTCAGAGCATAAACCACATAAGCAAGATGGCTGCCCTCCTTATAAGATGTTGTCTTCAGGCTGACTCCAAGGGAGAGCCATCAGTAGGCCTCCTCCCTTCTTTAGAAGGCCATGTGCTTGCTTTTGGGCAATGGGGTTCATTATAAAGCAATGAGTCCCATAGGCATCTCTCCACTGTCCTGCTTCATTGCAGTGGTAACTGTTTCCTGGTAAGAGATACCAGAGCAACGTATAAGGCATTCAGAAAGTCCATAAACAGAGTAAGTATCAGAGAGTGGGGAGGCAAATTCAAATCCAGAATAGGCATCAATTCCAGTGAGGACTAATCCATTTCTCACCAAAATGAATGAAATTCATTTTAATCAGTCTGTCTCCAGCTTGATTGTCTGATCCTTCCAAAGAATGGTACCACAGCAGCCCAGGCTTTGTTGTTGCTTCTGCACTGAGCGGTGGAAGGAACTGGGTCAACCCAGGTGAGTGGAAGTCATGCTTTTGAGAATGACTTCTATCCATGCTACTGGGGACATCTGTCCATAAGCCCTTTGAACAAGCATAGATATTGCTGAGAAAGGAATATTATCCATCAAAAACCCTAGCCACCTGATTACTGAGAACCACTTCTGCACAAAATCGTACTGGTGGATCATTTCAAGGGACACAACTCAAGTTGTCGCAAAGGAGACACAGACTTTATTCATGGATGCAAAAAAAAAAAAAAAAAAAAACTTTGCTGGGAGGTCTGAGGCAGCTACATAATGGAAGGGGCTGTTGAAGATCCAGGCATCAGAAGGTATCCAGAATATGGAAACTACAGGATCTGTGGTGGTATTTAAGGTGACTATATAACTTGTCATCTCAACCAAGGCACTTTGGGGGGTGAAAAAGGCTGCTAACAATAACTGTGTTGGACAATAGGCACCTACCACAGTGTGTCATCTTACAGGGCTGGTCTCTTTGGATGTTCCAGTTAGGAAGCCTCGCTCCAACTGGTTCCCACCGTTAGCCTCTCCACTACAATTTCATTTTTTAATGTTTATTTGTTTTTGAGAGAGAGAGAGAGAGAGAGAGAGGCAGAGAGAGAGAGAGAGAGAGAGGGAGACAGAGAATCCGAAGCAGGTTCTGAGCTGTCAGCGAAAAGCCAAACAGAGGGCTCAAATCCTCGAACTGTGAGATCATGACCTAAGCCCAAGTTGGATGCTCAACTGACTGAACCACCTTGGTGCCCCTCTCCACTTAAATTTCAAATTCTAGGCAGAAAGAGACAAATTGCAGAACTTGGGTCACATGCCACACCTTGGACAGGGGAAGGTAGGAAGACGTGATTGATGGTCTCACTAAGACTGAATTCAAAAGCTGAGAATTACCGCCGTGGCTATGCCAAAGAAAAGTAAAAACAAACAAACAACACCCCCCCCCCCCCCGCCAAATCTCTTACCAGATTTAAAAAAAATTACTAGGCAGGCAAAATAATAAATGTATACTCCCCTGAAGGAAACATATAAAAAATAGTTGACATATTTTCCTATAAGACAATAGGATGTTGGAAAATTCTGCCATGTGGTGCAATGAAAAGAAAGCGGTAGTCTAGGGCCAGGGGGCCTGCGATGAGGCCCTGACTCCACCCATTCTCAGCTGATGTGACCTTGTGCAAGACGCTAGGACCACCCTTAGACCCTGTTGCTTCAATTCTAACACGGAAATCAAGAAGCCTGGCTCAAGTGGTACCGTTCTGAAGGGTAACAATGTATGGAAACGCCTAACGAGGCCTGGAGGACTGCAGATTCTCAATGATTCAGAGTTCCACCACCCATGCCTTATTCTTTTCTCAAGAAGGTGTTGACTTTCTTGCAACGGAAATGGAGCAGTTGCATTTTTGGAGATGGACGAAACTGGGTTTGATTCCTGATGCTGTCATTTATAACCATGACCTTGGGCAAGTTTCTTAACTTCTCCAAGCTTCAATGTCCTCAAAAGGGAAAGCAATAGCCCCTCCAGGGTGTTTGATGAGGCTTACATGAGATGAGAGTTTTCAAAGTGGCTGGTGCCCTCTTCAGCACCAGTAGGTGCTCAAAAACACAGGAGAACTGCCATGTTCATTTCTGGCTCTTAAGAGCTGCTCAGGACTTCTGAGATAAACAGAAACCCCTGCAGCAAAATAAAATGTTCTCAAACCACAGAGCAAATAAGCAATTTGTCAGTAAGTCCATTAGGTAAGAAGGCATGAATAACTTCCAGGGTATCCTCAAAGGTAGACCAGCAGTCTCTGGTGGTTCTGGAAGAGTCTGTGAAAATTGACTTACAAGAAGGAGCCTGCATTTGAACAGAGAAATTCTCCCTTTCCTTGGATGAAACTCAGGAACCCAGTAGATTTGGTTTCTTGCTCCTGTTCTCCTGCAGTTGACAATGTTGGCTGGGGAACAAAAGTGAACTTGAAAGGTGGAAGGCGGATGTGAAGGTCATTTCCGTACCTGTGGCTTTGTGTTTGACTCCAAGAGATCACTGCCTACCGCTAACCTCAGCGTTCTCATCTGTAAGAGAATACGGGACTTTGGAACACTGGCCAGTACCACGCATGGGTACCATCGCCTCCTCCAGCCAACCCGTGGTGTATCACGAATGCATCCGCTCTGAATCCATGTGAGATCACAAAGGAAGCCTCCTTTGCAGCAGCAAAGTAACAGCTAACGCCATTTGTGCGCTTGCTGTGTGCTTTACACACTTCCGCTCGTTCACACCTCGCTGCAACGGAACTCAGAGGTGCTTTTACGGGGGCCGAGTGATTCCTGAGGCAGGAACAGATGTGAGAGGGCTTCTCAATTGTTCGTCTTGACTGGGAACAGAGAGGAGGAAATTCCTGCCAATGCTTGTACCCTCTCAGGGAAGGGCTAGAAAGATGCTCCTGTCCCCGCTGCCTTCTCTAGTGCCAAGTACGCTCATCCACTGGGAAGGAGGCTGTTGGAATCCGTTGGACAGAGGGACACCCATCAGTGAGAAACTAGTTTGGAAACACGGGGACAGAGGCCCAGCTGGTGCATATGCCCTGTGTCCCTCTGCCAACCTGTTCTCAGGCTCTGGGCACAGCCTGGCAGCACCAGCACCCTGGCCAGGTTCTCCTCCGTCCCGCCATGTTCCCACTCTGGTCGTCTGCTAGGAAGCAGTGAGAGTGGGGGCAGGGAGACCATATAAGGCTTTAATCTGGAGGATCCCATCTAGTTTTTGCTGGTGAATGCTATCCAAGCAGGAAGACCGGGTGCCTGCCTTACCGTTGATAAAACTGATACCTCATCTGCAACTGACCAGGGACACTGGGCATATCCTCACTCTCAGCCCAGAGAGAGGGCCAGGTACTCAACCCTGAACCTCTTAAACTCTGAGATCACTTTAGAGATGATGCCACCATCTGAAATTCTCCTTGAGAACTACAATGTCAGGACGTTCTGGTTCTCTCTGCACTTTCTTCCCTCTCTTGGCCCATCTCCTCTGCCTCTTTGTGTCTTGGCTGGTCACTGTCTCTTCAGTACGTGCCCCACCGGCTCCTAACCAAGCTGTGCCATACAGGTTGACACTCCGTTCTCTTTCTGGTGCAAAATGTGCCAAGATGCCTCCTCTCATCCCACAGTCTACACGGCTGCCAGGAGTGATGACCAAAAGAGGGGTTTGGGGGTCCCTGCTCCAATAATACCATCAGATTTAATGTGTTCTCAGAACAGAGCTTTTTGACACGCATTAGTTTGTCTTATTTGCATAACCCTCCGGGATAGTTTTTGTCTCTTCCTATTTTACAAATGGAGAGACTGAGGCTCGAGGAGGTAAGCCCCACTCAGATTCAAAGCCACAGAGCCAGGTGTTTAGGTTGGGTTTTCAACTCTGAAATACATGAAGGGAAGAAAGAGGAACTTTCCCGACCATTGGAGGGGATCCGAGACCTATACAGTCGGCACTATGGGCGGGAAAACCCACGGATCTAGGCGGCAGGAGACATGGGATCTCATCCGGACTCAGCAGCCAGGTGGGTGGCCTTCAGCAGGTCACTGGGCCCTCCCAGCCTCAGGCTCAGCCAGTCTCTATTTGTGTAAAATGCTACCACAGGACACACATGGCAGGAAACTGCTCTGTGCCGACAGAGATAGGCGCTGATGTCACTGGTGTTACTATTCTTGCTCCCGCCCTATTCCTGCTGCTCTTTTAACAATGATGTCTTGACCTCAACCTCTCTGTCCTCACTCCCTCCACCCAGCCTAGTGTCACCGTCTCAGGGGTCTGAAGCAGAGCAGGATGGAGACAGGGGAGGGAGCAGGATGCAAAGGTCCCTGGGGTGTATGGCCAGAGCCCCTTTCCTGGCTGGTACAGGGTTTTGGGTGGAGATAGTTGCATGGGGGTCTTGAGGCAGGAAGCAGGTGGGCTAGAGATCAGGGCACTGACCACGCAGACTGCTGCTGCCCGGGGCAGGGTTCCTGTGGGCATGGTGAGGGCCTGGCAGAGCTCAGGGAAGAAGGAGGGTCCCCAGGCATCTGGGTTTACCCTAGGAATCCTAGCGACCAGGACCCCACCTCTCTTGGTCCCCAAGGGCTCTGAGTTGGGGAGGCTGAGCCCTCAGAAGGCAGAGGGTCAGGGCATAGAACTGAGACAGGCACACACTGACACGGCCGACCAGGAGCACTGCCCACTCAGTGCCTCAGACTGTCCTGTCTGCCTACAGTTGGAAAACACACAGAGCTGGGGCGCCTGGGTGGCTCAGTCCGGTGAGCCTCCGACTTCGGCTCAGGTCATGATCTCACGGTTCGTGAGTTCGAGCCCCGCGTCGGGCTGTGTGCTGACAGCTCAGGGCCTGGAGCCTGCTTCGGATTCTGAGTCTCCCTCTCTCTCTGCCCCTCCCCCGTTCATGCTCTGTCTCTGTCTCCAAAATAAACATGAAAAGAATTTAATAAAAAGAAAACACACAGAGCTAATGAAGGCCACTGCAAGGTTTTGCTCCCCCGCCTACCCCACCCAACTTCACGGTACTGGGTTTAGCCCATTGGTCTGGATAACTGTGGGACCTGAGTGACTTTCAAGCCAGACTCATGGCTTTTCATTTCGGGTCAAATTACATGGGGGTGTCACGTAGGAACTGCTCCCAAGTTCCCCTGGAAAGATTTGACTTCCAACACGGGGAAGGCAGCATGATGAACCTTCCATGCTAGAACCAAGCAAGAAATGCAGGCCCCTCACAGGGAGGATGAGAGCCGCATTTGCAAGCATTCCGAGGCCACTCTGCTAGCTCACAGGATGCTAAATCCTCCAAAGAGACATGCTGAGAATCTTCTTATTTTCCAGATGGATCTTTCCAGAGGAGTCGCACGTAATCGAGTTGTTCCCCCCAGTGCCCACCCCCTCCAGAGTACTGCCCTAGCTCTTTAATCTTGGCTTAAAGGGCAAATCGTGAACCCCGGGAATTTTCTGTGGCATTCTTTCTCCATACTTTGTGCACTATTCTCCACCTGGCCACTCTTCCTAGGCCCAGCCACACGGGAATCCTCTCTATCCAGGGGACTTGGAGCCTTTCATGACTCTGCATCACCCACACTTATTTACTGAGCGTCTCGGGTATCCTGTGCTGCATTCTAGGTCAGGGAAGAGAGAACAGGACACATGTCTTACGTTCTAAAAGAGAAACAGATGACCACCTAACCAGGGAGTATATAAACAACGCCAGTGATAAACGCGTCTAGGCTGGTTAATGCCAGATAAAGAAACGGAGAGAGAGCGAGGCCACCGTTTTAAAGCTTGTAGATAAGGAATGTATCTCTGAAGAGAGGACGCTTGAGCAGACACCTGAATTAAAGAAGCCATAAAAATATCTGGGGAAGGAAAGGGGACCCGGGCTGATGTGACAGTGAGGCCGTTGGTGCGCAGGACCAAGAAATGCCCTACTCTTACACAGAGTGCCCTCAGGCAGAGGAGACACACACGAAGGAAGTAATCCCGTAACACCCGTCACACGCAGTCACCCAAACAAGAAATAATAATAATGCAGTGTGACACGTGTGATAAGCCATTCCGGGTGTGCTAGATCAATTCTCCCAACTATCCAGCTGTAGTTCCTTGAGCCTCGTCTCTGCTCCGCATCTGGTAGGCTTTGCGGGGATCGAATCTTGGTGGTCGTTCAACAGAACACGTCCCGCTCCTGGCTCCTCATCAGATCTGGAGTGCTTCCATAACACGCTCATGCCCGGCTTTGCCACATCCCTGCTGCCTCGGACTCTCTGGGGACAGGTCCTGGCATTTTCATTTGCAGCGGGTGGGTCTGCTACGACGTCACCCGTCTGCAGCCCCAACCAATGCTTCCACATTTTTGTCTAGTGTCCTTGTGCGTGAACATCTCTAATGACAGGGGAGCTCACTCCTCTATCCCAGCGCACCCCCCGGGAATCCTGTCCATTCTGAGTAGCTCCAGTCACTAGAAATCAGTCCTTTTTGTTGAGCAGAAATCCAACTGCTCACTAGTTTCAATCAAAGGTGTAGACAAGGTAGATGCCAGTGGCCCTTAGAGATGTGAATTGCACTGCCTGGAGTTTTAAGTTTTGAATGTAATTATTCACAGTGGAAATAGATTTCATTTATCTGGCCTCTCGAAATATCAGATCTGTAAGCAGAAGGCTGGTTTCCAAAAGGGCAAGATGGCAGGAGGTGGGCAGTTGCCATCTGACTTTAGCTGGGGCACGAGTGACCACCACGTCACTGTCCCCGCAAGCCCTGTGTCACCGCCACCCGGTCCACGTTTTCGTCACTCGCCCAACCTCTCTGGATGGTGAGTTTGAGACCTCTCTTTCCTGGCTCTGCTTCTGGAAAAGTCAAGGACGCTCATCTGATGCCCCGCCCGCCCAGATTTGAGGGCCACCCCATCCGGCGCGTCCCCAAGCCCAGCACCCCCAAAGCTTCAGCAGCCCTCAGGCTCAGTTCCCACACTCTCCCATCCTGGCTTCTCCTCTGCATTCTTCAGTTGGTTAAAACCTCCCCAAAAGCCAGAGGCGTTTAAAATTCGCCTCTTGGGTGGCCAAGATAGCCAGCCGATTTGCATTGGATTTTCAGGCTTTTCCTCCTAGAAAATCCTGGGTTTGCACCTGGTCAGACTTCTCCCCACCCTTCTCCCGGCCACTCTTGTGTCATTTCACTCGGTGTACCTTTGACTTTTTAATTTTACCCCCCTTTCATTTATCCAATGCCTGCTCAATTCTCCCACGCATCATTCATGATTTTGTTCAGAGATTATTGCACACCTATGAAATAAATCTCAGATCTCAGTAGCTGCCAGTTCAGGTTCAGATAATAATGGCCTCCTTGATCTTCTGCAAATGGTTTCGCACTTCATTAAGAATCTTAGTAAACATTCCCAACACACACACACACACACACACACACACACACACACGCTTGCCCACACGCTAATATGCAGCAGGAGGTTACCTGATTTATTCCTATGACTTTCTGACAGGTAGAAAATTGTCTTTGTGGGGAAGGAATACTTCCATAAGTGCTTTGATAAACAGAATAAAGGTAGGTCCAGATCCCAGCCCAGATTCCCACCGTGCAGTGACCTGGGATTAGCTGCTAACAAAGTTACCTAGGAAGAGGACGTCGTTTTGCATAACAGGTGGCGAAAAATTTGAATTTCTTTCTTGAAAATCAAGGAGGAAAGAAAAAGGAGGCAGCTGGTGACCGTACAGGCATATTGAACAACAAACCTTCACAGTGTGGTGGAATGTGGGTGGTTTGTGGGTTTTATAGATTCACAGAACTGAGAAATAGAAAAGAAATTTGCGATTCTAGCCTCATGGATGTCTGGACCCTCTCCACTCCCTCTCTGTGTGCCTGAACATCCTTGGACAGCCGTGACAGAGGAAATACCCTCCTTGGACTGAGGCAGACTTCTCCCACAGCTCTATCCGTTTACCCAGAGCCCACCCTGGTCGCACCTAGAGCACATCGCGCTTCCCACACAGTCTTTGAGATTCCTCAAACGGGACACAGTCTCAGACTCATTTTCTTAGCGCTGATGGCTTCGCTTTCAATGTCCCTCCAACACCGTGCGTTTTATCCCTCTCAACATAAAACTCCTTACGTGTGTCTTCCCACACAGGTGTCGCACTTGGACCTGAGTGTAGTGTTCTGCACCTGTGGCCCGCCTGGTGTCCCACTGACTCCTTACGTGCAGTAACTTTGCCCTGGGGTTCTGGGGTTCTGATTGCTGCAAGAAGCCTAGTTTCTGGAACGAATATCAGGAGAGATCATCAGATTCAAAACAGGCTCAGCCAGAGCCTAAGTGTCCTCTCCTGATCTCTTTTCCTAATAGAAGTATTCAGTGAAGCCGACATCCCTTCAGCGTGTACTTTGCCGGCTCACACAGTTCAGTTGTTTTGTATATTAAAAGATTGAGTGTCCTCTAAACACACACCTCTGCTTAGCCTGCGACAAGCAGTCCTGAATGGAGGAAAAAGAAGAGGGACGAGCAAAAGGGAAGTGGAAAACAGATTTTCTTTTTTAAGAAAATTAAATCGCTACTTGGTTTCGGTGATTTTCTTTGTTCTAGAGATGCGACATAGTGGCGTTCTGATTGTAATGGAGTTGTGAGTGAGTGCCTACTGTATGCTGATACCATACAGGCATTCTCTCATTTAATCTTTATGGCAACTCCATGGAACGAGGGGGCAGAGGCTCCGAGGCAGGGACGTGACTTCCAGAGATGAACCGTCCAGATGTGCTCCTTCTGTATCTTGCCAAGGTGTAGGCAGCAGGGAGAAAATCCTCCCTCACTTGCCTGAGCTATTTTTTGTCACGTCAGGAGAGCTTCTCTTCAGTACCCTGGGTTCCCCTGTAGTGTGTTAGTTATTATTATTATATAAGGCATTGTGGGAGATTCAGAGATGAAACAATGGACACAGCATGGTTCTTAGCACATAGTATATGCTTGATAAATATCCCAAGGAGCATGGAGTTCACTGGGATAGACAGAGCTACACTCTTAATGATCATATAGGATGACATCAAGTAGGGATGTTCATTTATTCAATAAGTATTTGTCAGAAACTTAATATATACTCCAGGCAGAAATAAAGGAGTAGAAGGGAGAGGAATCTTCCAGTGTAGAGTCCTTGATATTTTCTTAGCAGCTTGGCCACACTCTTTCCTAGACAGGAAAGAGGAGACCTAAAGCAGGCTAGTAACTTACTCATGGTAACTGGTCACCGGAAGAGACTGAGGTCAAACCTGTATTTGCTCAATTCGCCCAAATGCTCGATGCTACTCCTGCATCACTTAGCTTCTCAGGGGTGGTTCCAAATCTCTGGCACTTGATCTGGAAGCTTCAGAGCTTGGGAAGTGAGGGTAGGAGTGCGGGAGGGTGAGCGGGGGAGAGAGGGGTCAGGGCAGGTGCTGCTTGGACTTAAGGGCAGGATCTAAGCCAGACCCAAGGGAAGCTGCTTCTCAGGCATTGAGAAATCATAGTGTCTAGGGTCTCTTAGGGCTCAGCTCAGCCACCTTCTCCTCACCTGAGACCCCATTGCTGGACTCCCTATTCTGCATTCACAAACAGTCTTTGGTCTCCTGAGCCAGAGAAGGCATGAGGACCTAGGGAAGAGAAAATTCCCTTTGGGAACTAATGGAATCCTGGTAACAGGAGCCCAGTTTTGAGATCAGTGCTTATGAAAGGCCTAAATCACATCCCAAAAGTCCAGGCCAGAGGAAGAGGCACTGACCTGAGGGTCTGGACTGCACCTGCGTGGCCCCCCATCCTTCTGTCCCTGAGTTCTGTGTTCACCTGTGTCAAGGGAGGCAGCGCAGGGTTGTACCAAGAATGGGGAGTTTAGAATCAGGTGCGGAGGCTCTCCACCGATCTGTTGCATGGCGCGTGGCTTTTGGGTTGCAAGTGTTACAAACAGAAAGCCTTCACCTAGCTGAGGCAAAGAGAGGGGCTGCTGGGACATCACTGGAGAAACGAGCCTCAGAGAAAACCAGGGGTGTGAGCGCTGACAGGTCTTTCCCCTTTGTCTTCTGTCCCTGGCCTGTGTTTCCTGATTCTTCTGTATATTTGATCCTGCCAGCAACTGTGGATTCCTTAGTCTAGAATCTCACGGCTCTTGGATCGGCCACAAGAAGGGCACCAGCTTGCTTCCCATGGAATCAATTCAAATACCTTGGGATGAATCTCATTGGTTCAACGCAGGTCACATGCTCACCCCTGGACCAATGAACCGTAGCCAGTGGGCGGGATTATCGTTGGCATTGGCAGCAGGGAGTGGAAGGGGAGGGAGGAACCATCTCCTCCAAAGGATTTTGAAGCTCCCCGTACAGGGAGGGGGCGGGTCAGAGAAAAAACGGATTCCAGATCGCTTGCTACATACCTTAGGGAATTCTACTGAGCCTCCATTTGCTCATCCATAAAGTTGGAACAATAGCAGCCATCTTGCAGGTTTATTGTAAAGATGAGGTACAGTGACTGTTGGGTATCTGGCACCTACCACATACACAGTACGTCTTGATTATTCACACATTAAACAACTTGTATCTTTCGTACATTTTTATCGTCTCCCCCATGACCCGAAGTAACAGTAAAGCTCATTGTTAAGAATATGGGAGAGTGAACGGGGCTCCAGGGTGGCTCAGCCGGTTAAGCATCTGACTTCAGCTCAGGTCATGATCTCGAGTGTCATGAGTTCGAACCCTGTGCCGCGCTCTGTGCTGACAGCTCAGAGCCTGGAGCTGCTTCATATTCTGTGTCTCCCTCTCTTTCCGCTCCTTCCCCACTCATGCTCTTTCTCTCTCCTTCTCAAAAATAAAGAAACGTTAAAACGTTTTTATAAAAACCAGAATACGTGCAAGTGAAAACATGAGAACAAATCTCTCGTATCTCCCATCTGTGTTCAGGTAATGCCTGCACGATTACCTGAAATATCTAGCCTGCTCGTCCCAGGTTGTGGCACTCAGCGGTAGGTTTTCACAAGCTCTTGTAGAAGAGGGTAGAGCTTGCACGTGGTCCGTGACTACGGTGAGTCAGGCATGCCTACTGAGAGGAGGAGGAAGTCCTCAGACCCACATTTGCATGTGTTACTTTGCAGACAAAAAGGAACCTTAATGGAGGAGAAGGAAATACAGAGCAGATCGCGTGGTCACTGTCCAGTGTTTGAGGTGGAGGTGGCCACATGGACTCACCCCTGAGCTCGAGGGACCAAGACCTTTGGATTAAATCCAAGGGGGGGGATTCTCAGGAGGGAATTTCATGGAAGGACTGATCCTCCAGCTTCTTTTAGAAATGCAGCGAGGCCTCGGTGAGTTAGAACGCCACAGTCCTGTCTCTCCCTGCACCCTGGAAGCTGCAGTTCTAGAAGCATCGAAGGCAGCTGTCTTGGGCCAGCCTTTCGGGTGAGCTTGGGGAGCCTGGAAGCGGGGCTCGTGAAGTTAGCGCCGTCGGCAAGGCGTCAGGGAGGGGGGAAAGCGAGCAGAAAGAGAATGTCCCTTTGGAGCTTCCATACAGTCTCCAGGGTGAACAGGTGTATGACCTTCTCTGGGGACAGTCAGAAGTAACCCGTGAGACTTCTTAACCAGGTGGGGACAGCAGCCCTTGACTTTGACATCCCACTGTTACCTACTCAGGTGAGGTGTAGGAGAATTCGTTATAAACTCTAGGTAAGCCTCCACTTTACGTCTGCATGCTATAGTATCAGAGAGAGGCACTAGGGGCTCTATTCAGTCCCCGATTATTTACTTTTTGGACGGCTTCCAGGTGTTCACTATAATAAATCCTGTGGTAATGAACAGTGACCTACTAAGCCTTTTGTTGAGTCATGTTAATTTTTAAATGCACTATAAATGAGGAAAATAGGCTTTTTGTGCCCCCAAAGAAGAAAAGAATGGGATCATTATGCAATAATTGATCATTGTACAAATTGGTGAATGAAGTAATTACAGTGGATCGAGATGTATAATGTCTTTAAATTTCCTATATTGTGTTTTGATGTCATAATGCATAAAAAGTAATAAATATAACAGTGCCTGTACATATGCACATATAATTACATACATATTTATAAGTAATATGTATATGCATATGATGGCTATTCTATATGGAATTATAAATGACAATGCCAGAAGAGTAATTCTTTGGATCCTGGGCTATTATTCTTTTTTTTTTTTTTTTTTTTTTCAACGTTTATTTTTTTATTTTTGGGACAGAGAGAGACAGAGCATGAACGGGGGAGGGACAGAGAGAGAGGGAGACACAGAATCGGAAACAGGCTCCAGGCTCCGAGCCGTCAGCCCAGAGCCCGACGCGGGGCTCGAACTCACGGACCGTGAGATCGTGACCTGGCTGAAGTCGGACGCTTAACCGACTGCGCCACCCAGGCGCCCCCCTGGGCTATTATTCTTATGTCCTTGTACTACCCAGACTAAAGGAGAGTCTACTTTTTAAAAAAGAATTATTTTAAATGTTTATTTATTTATTTTTGAGAGAGAAACCTCAGAGTGTGAGTGGGGGAGGGGCACAGCAAGAGGGAGACAGAATCCAAAGCAGTCTCCAGGCTCTGAGCTGTCAGCACAGACCCCACACGGGGCTTGAACTCATGAGCCGTGAGGTCATGACCTGAGCCGAAGTCAGATGCTTAACCGACTGAACCACCCAGGCGCCCCAAGAAGAGTCTACTTCTTTTTGGTGTTAATCATGAGCCATCACTACTATGGATCTGGTGGCAGTGGTCTCCTTTGTGTCCGACCAAATCCTGATCCTGTAAGCCAGGCTGAGCCAGCTAACACTTGGGACCCCAGGAGCCCACCAAAGGGATTTATGGACACAAGGCAGTCTTCTGGAAAAGGGGTCTGAAAGTGCTGCTTCTTAGGAACCTGTGGGTTTTGCAAAGGCCCTTCAGGAGTTTCCATTATGGTTGGCTGGGATTCTGGAGGGTCCTCAAGGCCCCCACTCCTCCTTGCACCAAAACCTATTGACTTCTATTTGTCTTGTTTTAATGCCCCATAAAATGCTTCCTTGGAACGTAGGACTTACAGATAAAAGCACTTGGTTCTAAACAGCCCTCACAAGGGTCCCCTGTTGATCCCTGCTGGTTCCTAGTACTTCTTTACCCATCATCTGGTCCTTCCCAGACTTGGGGATCTTCCGGAATCTTCTCCTCAAACAGCTTAGTTCGCTCCTTGGGCCCTTGCATTTCCCATTTTTACCTATTATATTATATATTAAATGTAATGTGGATTATGTATTATACCCCATATTGTCTCATTCAATTACATTACTTTTCCCCACGTCAGTCGCCATCCCTGCCTACCCCAGCGTGAGGGAGAGGGTAGAGTTAATTTTTTTAAATTTTCTTTGTAAGAATTGTTAGTCCAGTTCTGCACAAGGAACGGAGTCTTACCGCACATTCTTCCAGTCTTATACGTAATACATACTCATTGTGAAAAATTGGAACCATCCAGAAAATTATAAAAAAGAAACTAAAAAAATCAAATAAAATCCTAGCCCTCTAAGCTAACCATCATTAAAATTTTATTATCCGTATTTCAGGCCGCTCTTTATGCAAACATACAGGAAGAGCCTTGTAATTTTAACTAAATGGGGACTTGTTATTCATCTTATTTTTCTCTTCCTTCCTCCACTATTTGCCAGATAACACATTCTCTCTCTCTCTCCTCCATATGTACACACGTACAGAAGTTTTACAAAGCTTGTTATCAATATTTTATTTTTAAATCCAATATATATGTAAATATATATGTATGCGGTCATTAAAATATATGCATTAATTCTATACAAACTGCCTTGGGTAGATGTAGATAATTAATTGTTAAGGGGGAAATCCATATTGAGGGTATGCATCCTATGTATCTCTATATCTATTATTTTTATTTTTATACGTATAGATAGATACAGATATAGACGTTCAATACGTATTCTAAATATTCCATATACATGAGGGAGGCAGGACTGGGCAGAGGTGGAAGAGAAGCCACAATACAGTTGCAACCGAGTCCTCAGCTCTACCCAAAAGGAACTCTGGAGCTGGGGCCGCCATTCAGAGATGTCTTGAATCGGGGTCAAGGTGGCAGCCTTTGTAGCCTTGAGTGGACGGGTCCCTGGATGTGGATGAGGCCCCTGCGGAAATTCCTGGGCAGAGACTCAGCTGTGACCTGGGGGCAGCCACCATTCCTGGCAGTACTGAGAAGGAGCACCTTGGCCCCGAATGGGGAATCTGGATGGCTTGCCTCAGTACCCACACATGATAAAGGTGAAACTGGCCACAGGCTCCAATAGCATCAAGGTCATCTGTGATCTTCACATGAGCGTTGTCGGGGAGGGGTGAAAACGAAAGCCAGTTTGGTGTGTGGTCAGAGTAAACACGTGGAAAGGGACTGAGGAACAGTAAAGGCCCCAACAACTACTTTAATGTATTTTGATGCAAAGAAGGGCACAGGTTTGTTCTGGTTGCTAGACGAGGAAGCAAGGTCAGGAAAAATGCTGTTTTTGTGTTGATGGTCCCGATGCTGGACGGCGGAACAAATAACAGTTTAAGAGTGAAGTTGAAAACTGTTGGAGGGGCGCCTGGGTGGCTCAGTCGGTTGAGCGTCCGACTTCGGCTCAGGTCACGATCTCACAGTTTGTGAGTTCGAGCCCTGCGTCGGGCTCTGTGCTGACAGCTCAGAGCCTGGAGCCGGTTTCAGATTCTGTGTCTCCCTCTCTCTCTGCCCCTTCCCTGCTCATACTCTGTCTCTCTCTGTCTCTCAAAAATGAATAAACGTTAAAAAAAAAAGAAAAAAAGAAAACTGTTGGAGCAGTGTCTTTGAGGATTCTTTTACAGTGTTTTAAATTATTATTTCATTTTTTTAAATGTGTATTTATTTTGAGGGGGGGAGGGGCAGAGAGAGAGAGAGAGAGAGAAAGAGAGAGAGAGAGAGAGAGAGAGAGAGAGAGAATCCCAAGCATGCTCTGTGCTCAGCACTGAGCCTGACATGGGGCTTGAACTCAGGAACCATGAGATCATGACTTGAGCCGAAATTAAGAGTCAGACACTTTGCTGACTGAGCAACCCAGGTGCCCCCAAATTATTATTTCATTTTATGTTAAATTGCATTTGCAAGAACCTACAAAAATATTGAATGTTGATGGAGTCAATGAACATCCCATCTTGTGCTTGATTTTAAGAGAAATAGCTTCAGAGTTTCTCTACATTAGATGACATTTAAGAGTATATTTTTGGGGCGCCTGGGTGGCTCAGTTAGTTAGGCGTCCGACTTCAGCTCAGGTCACGATCTCACAGTCCGTGAGTTTGAGCCCCGCATCGGGCTCTGGGCTGATGGCTCAGAGCCTGGAGCCTGTTTCCGATTCTGTGTCTCCCTCTCTCTCTGCCCCTCCCCCATTCATGCTCTGTCTCTCTCTGTCTCAAAAATAAATAAACGTTAAAAAAAATTTTTTTCAGTTAGTAACTTAAAAAGAGTATATTTTCATAAATAATGAATCACTGCCTAGTTTACACTATTATTTCTTAATGCAATCATAACAGCTCCTGAGTTTTATCAAATTCCTTTCCAGTACCTGTTCATAGGATCTCACCCTATCTCCTTCCGCCCCAACACACCCCTTTATTTGCCATGAAATGGTCAGTGATAAGCACTGAGATTTCCAGCCCTATCACTCACACTCTGTGTGATCACAGAAGTTTAACTGCGTCCTTAATGCCTTGGGTGTCTCATCTTCAAAACTGAGTTCTAATTGTGATTGTGGTGACCACAGTAGGATTGCAGTGAGAGAGCCATTGTGTTAATACAAGAGTATCATTTAGCGGCACAGCTGGTGCAGAATCTGTGCTGAATATACATCAGCCTTCAATGTTTTTATTATTTTTTTATTAATAGATTTCCTGATAGAGCATCTTTAGAAGAAACCTTCCAGGTCATAGTGCAGGATCTTACTTGCTAATACTGAAATTGTGCAGCCCAATTAGAAATAAAATTTAATTTTTTAATAAAATTTAACTTATTTTTGTAATATTTGCCATTGTTTCTTTTTCAGAACTCTGTAGGCTTAGTTAGTATGAAGGTTATGCTGGCTTCAAGAGCTGCGTACTCGAGAGTTTTGTTTTTCTTGCATCATCAATCCAAGTTTCGAGCTAGGACTCAGTTGTGAGGCCATCTGGTCCTTAAGCTTTTTTTTTTTTTTTTTTTTTTTCAATAAAAGTAAATGATTTCTTCTTCAATCATTTTTGGGTAATTAATCTGCTTATATTTTCAAATTCTTTCAAAGTAGTTTTGGCAGTTTGTATTTTAATTGGGAGATATCCATCGCTCCAGATTTGTAGATTTGTTTCCATGCATATTTCCTTATTTGCTATAGATTTACACATATCATTCATTTGTAATTCTTAAATTCTCTCTCATATATTTAACCCTCCAATTTTAGTTTGAACCATGACTATTTTACCTTTTTCCTTGTCAATAAGGCACTTACATATTTTTATTAACCTTTTCAAAGAACCAGATTTTTTACGTGTTTATTCCAAAACATATTTTTCTTGTATATTTCATTAATTTCAGTTTCTACTTAAATAATTATTTCTTCGTGAAGACTTTTTGGTTTGTTCTTGGTTCTCATTTCCTAAGAAAAAGCCTGATTTCTTTTACATTTTTGTCTTCCTTCTTATAAAAAGAATACCATTATGTATGTGTATGTATATATATATATATATTGATTTTGTTGTGCCCCGTGGGTTTTGATACAAAGTTTTCTCCTTTTCCTTATTTTTTAGTCTATAATTTCATTTGAAATTGCCACCTTGAGTTTTAAATTTTTAAGTAGTTAATAATTTTTGGTGCTTGTTTTAATTATTTAGAGTCATGATTTTGATCACAGTATGTAGTCTGTTTAATTTCTATTTTTGAATTTCTTAGGTTGTTTTGTACTCAGGAATACGATCAATTTTTAAACATGTTTACTAGACATACGTAAAAATACGCGATATAGTCAAAGAATGAAGGGTGATGTGCACACATAGATCATGTATAAATATGTATACAACGTGCAAAGTGAGTAATTCCAGTGTATATAACACTAATGTTGCCACTCGGCTTTCTTCCTGTATGCCTGAGAGATCTTTATACACCCGTTTATTTCCAACCTTCTCCATTGCTGTGTCTTAAGTTCACTTTTGTCAACAGTATGGAGAATAAGGTTTATTTTTCAAGCAAATTTGTCAGCCTTTAGCCCATTCACATACAGCATAAGAACAACTGGATATGATCTATTCTTTCCACAGTCTTTATATTTATTACTTATTGTACATCACTGTTTCCAGTTTCTCCTTATTTATTTTCATTGGTCTGTTCTAGTCACTGCACATCCGTGTGTCCCTTTGGTTAGGTTAGAATTTATGCTGTTCTGTTGGATCCCCTCACCAATGACCTCCCTTTCCTTCCAAAAAGGAGCACCTCCCTTTCCAGAATCACTATTCTACTCTCGTGCTACAGTAGGATAGCAGTTATTACTCCTGAACTTCTGTAACCTGTCCGCCCCTCACTATCCTCTCCCCTCAAGGTAATGAGCTCTTAGAAATATTTTCATTTCTCCCCTCTGGTCTATCCCACATCTTCAGGGTTTTACTCACAGAAGGAATTTGGTTCTTCCAGTTTTAAGTACTTTCTCTCAAAGCATGTGACTTCTATTTCAGGAATCCCCCTTTGATATGTATCCTAGGCATCCCAAGATTTTGGTAATTCTGTAGATCTGTCTCTACTTCTATCTTTACCGATTTCACACTCTCTCGCCTCCTATCTTCTTCTGTCTTGAGGTCTCTTGCCAGATCCATTTCTTGGTTGATTAGAATCTTTACTTCAGTATTTTCTTCAGTGAGATGTAGGTGATATGTTCCCTGAATCCTTATATATCTGCAGACATAATTCACACCAACAGCTAAATATCATCTTGGTTGGACCTAGAATTCCTGGCTCAAAATTCATGCTCTGAGCAACCTCACAATGTTACTCCGTTCTCTCTAATTTGGTTCTGCGGATGAGAAGTTCCATGCCAGGTTGATCCTTGTTTACCTTTGCAAATTATTTTTCTTTCTGTATGGAAGCTTTCAATGCTTTCTCTGTATTCCTGAGATTCAAAAATAAAGAGCATTTTCAGACTTTGGCTTGTTATATGACTTCTAATATCCATCTTCCTTAGAATTGGTTGAGGCTTCAGGATTCAGAGTCAAGTCTTTCTTTAACTCAATGAATTTTTAATGTATTAACTGTTTTATTATAACCCATTCTCCATCTGTTCTTATTTTGTTCCTCTGGAAGTGCCAGTAGATGCAAATTAGCACCACCCCCATCTTATCTCATTTCTTATCTTTTGCCTCACAGTTCCCTTTCTTTAGTTTTTCTCATGATTGAAGATTTTTTCTAATCTTAGGTCTTCCAGGTTCTAAGGGTCGCCACTTTCTCCTTCAACCTCTGAGGTTTTTAGTTTAAAAATATTATTACACACACTGGATCCCCATTGTTGATGCATCTGTATTTGTGAATTTGCTTACTTGTTAAGATCTATTTGCAACCTCAACACCAAAACTCATGGTGCTTTTGCAGTCACTCGCACATGTGTGCACAGTGAAAAAAATTCGAGAAACCCAAAGTGCATGCCCTCAGGTACCTTCTTATTTCAGCTCTCATACTGCAAATATGTTTTTCATGGTCTAGGTAATGCCACATTTAGCCACAGGTTTGTTTGTTTGTTTGTTTTGGTTTTGGTGGTGATTTTTCTATTGAAAATGGCCCCCAAGCATAGTGCTGTTGTGCTGTGTAGGGTCCCTCTGTACAAACTGGGTGTGATGTGCCTTCAAATATGTGTAATAGATAAGCTTCATTCAGACGTGAGTTATAATGTTGGCCGTGAGCTCAATGGATGGATCCATGATATGTACTGAACAAGATGTCTTTAAACACAAACACACATGAAACGAAGGTGTATATTGATTGCTCAGTTGGTGAAAATGCTGTAACCAGGCACTCATAGAAACCTATCCCTGTGTTTCCTCCAGCAGCAATGGCCCAGCATTTGCTAATTCAATATTCACAGCAACTGCATAAAACAACTACCACAAATCATAGAATCGCCTGTATCTGGTGCTGTGAAGTCTTTTTTTCATGTTATAATATTATCTTAAGTATTATTATTTTGTCTCTTTAAGTTGCCTTTTATTCTCTTTCTGGCTATTAGAATCCTTTTGAGTAGATGTAAAATTTCCCTTGGCTCAAGCCCCCATTCAGTGGGGTTCAAGTTGAGCCATAGGGTACCTTGGCATTGACCCCCAATGATAAGAAAGGCATCTTGGTCTCTGCCAGACTAATAATCTATAAGAGTCAGTTATAAAAAGGATTTAGCCTACCTGTTCAGTTCCAATAAAGCTGCTCTGAAACCGGGGAGGTCAACAGGTCTTTCCAAGAATATGTTTTCCAGCCCCTGAATCTTTGGGAGACAGGAGTGTCCAAGATCTCTACAGGTCCATCCATATTCTTTGTATGGCCACCATGTTTCTCTCCATTGGTTTCCAGGCTCTCATCTAACCTAGGGGACAGAGGACCTTAAGCAGCATGTTCTGTCTCGACTTCTGCATGCCCCAAAGCTTTGCTTACCCTCACCAGGCCTCATGTGTCTATGGAAACTACATTTAGAGAGGTGGTTGGCATGGGAGTTGAGAAGGGGATGCAGATATGTGATAAAATTGCCTCTTTCTAGAACTGGATTCTAAAAAGTATTATATATCCGTGAATGCCACCAGATCTGACATACACTGTCTTTCTCTGCAAGTAAATTATTTGGAAGTCTTGAGCTTGAACTAAATGCAACCACATTCTCTCGACTCCATGTATTGTCACAGGAGACTTCCCTCCCTCAGTGGCTGTCATTTCCAGCGCTGCTGCTCAAAATGTGTAGGCAGATTGGTTTATCTCTTTTATTTATTGGCGAGTCATTTGCATCACACAGAAGCAGCTGAACTCTGTAATTATGAGCATGGAGGGGAAGGAATCTCCATAAATGACATATGTTTTACCAACACTGCTTCAGATGAGGCTCGCCCATGAGATTTTGGTACCGCAATTGTGATAACGATTCTATTATTGTACAGTCTATTATTTTCAGAATGAGGAAAATGAAGATACATTTTCTGGCCCACTAATTCTTGTTAACACACCAAAAATCAATCGCCTCTCCTATCGTACACATACTTTCTATGCAGGGTGACCCATTTCACGTAGTTTTCCCTAACAGTTTTTATATCCATTTGGTTATATCGGTTTTAACTGATGTCAGTGTGGGCACACTTGGCCACCTGTTTCCTAGTGTATTTTTTATGAAGCTTATTTTTATTCATGAAATACTTTGTTTCACACAATGTTTGTTTCACTTAAACATGGTACTTATAACTCATTACTTTCATAAATTCTCGAACTGTATGGGGCCCTAACTTCAATATCACATATCTCCAACTGAATTTGAACATTTCTGAAACATTGGTACATGTTGTGCCTGAAACAGGATGTGCCTAAGCCTCCCTGGAACTTAAACAAGGGTCTCTTGGGTCACCGGGTGGGTTTGTGGAGTTTCCTTGGCATCTGATTCTGGTCTCAGTTGTTTCTCAACCTGCTAACTCTGGGGTTTGTTAAATATTCATGATTTCTGTTGAAATGTATTCTGTTGGGTCAGTGTTTGATGCTGTAACAAGAGCACTGGACCTAAAAGCAAAAGGTTTAGGTTTAAATTTCTCTCCTGCTGAGAAGTGAGTTTATTCTTTATCTGTGTGGTTCTAAGTATATTATTTAACCTCTATGAACTTTGATCTCACTTTTAAGCGAGGATGAGAACACCAACCTTACGGAGTTCTCACACTGAGTTAAGGTTAAGAGAGTGGCTGACTCATCCCAAATACTCCATGGACTGTTAGCTGATTGTGAAACCACAAGGAAAAGTCTTCTACATACAATGAGTAATGTAAATAATTTTCAAAGAGAAAGCTTAATCTTCCTAAGTAAGCAAGCAAGTCCTTTGAACCATTTAAAGAAACTCAGTTTGTAGCCAAAATGTTAATTCACATCACCATTGTTATCCATTGCATTATGTCTGGCTTATCTCTGTTTCAGGAAGATTTCTTAATTCATTTTCTGATTTCCTATAACTGTGTTTATTCTAAATTATATAATAGCTGTTCTTGAAAATAGTCCTGGGATTTAAACTTTTGCTAAATTAGATTTCCCTTTGCCTCAAATTGGGGATACCTGACTGTATCAAAATTCCTTTAAAAAAAAAGCAGACACAAGTCACCTGTGAATCAGGAGACTAGGGAAATATTGCAATACTATATAATAGAGGATTAATGAAATATGTATATATCATGTATGGTACTAGTTGGAGACAGATGGGACATCCAAGGCAGTAGTTGAAGACATGATGTCACTATTCCTAGAGGGGTGGGCAGGGTTAAGAAACCCATAAGAATGGAGAACATCCAGGTAAGCAACAGCAGAATTCTTAATTGTGTGAGGCCCAAAGGTGCATGGGAAACAGGATGTGCCTAAGCCTCCCTGGAACTTAAACAAGGGTCTCTTGGGTCAGCGGGTGGGTTTGTGGAATTTCCTTGGCATCTGATTCTGGTCTCAGTTGTTTCTCAACCTGCCCAAGCTGTGAGCAAGTTGTGGAATCTGATGGATCCTATCATCCTGAAAGCATTTCAAAAGCACAAGGTGTGGGAGAAAGTATGGGGAGGGGAGGGAGCAGGAAAGAAGGAAGCGGAAGACAGGAGGACGGGGGTTAGCCGGGAGAGGAGAATCAGCCCACATCCAGAGGTCCTTAAGCACCTGCCATGTACCAGTTCTGGTTAGGGGCGTTGGTGACTGATGCAGACATGCCCTGGCCCTGTAGCTGGGTGGGGCTAAGTAAACCCAAAATAAAGTTATAATCACTGTACTAGTTTTCTAGGGCTCCCAGAACACAGCAGCACAGACTAAGTGGTTTAAACAGCAGAATTTGATTATCTCACACTTCTGGAACCCACAAGCCTGAGATCGAGATGTCCACAGGGCTTGTTCCCATGCCCCTCTCTTGGCTTCTGGTGCTTGGCTGACAATCTGTCGTGTTCCTTCGCTTGTAGAAGCATCTCCCCAATCTCTGCCTTCATCCTCACATGGCTTTCTCCCTGCAACTGTGTCTCCGTCTAAATCTCCCCGTCTTATAAGGACACCAGTCATATTGAATTAGGGTCCACCCTAATGGCTTCTATCTCCAAATAAGATCACGCTGTGAAGTCCTGGAGGTTAAGACTTCCACCGATAAACTTGGGGCGAGAGGGACACAATTCAACCCATGACAATCACAAACTGAGGTCATTGGAGGAAACTATGTGGAAGGTCATTTTTAAAGCTTCCCTGAGGAGATGACATTGAAACAAGCCCCAAAGGAGGAAACCAGGCACCTTTGGAAAGGCACAGAAGCGCATTTTAGGCAGAAAGAAGGGCAAATGTGACAGAGACAGCAGTCAGGAGAGATCTTGGCCAGTTCAAGAAACTGTGAAAACAGGCAGCCGGGCTGGACCAGAGAGAAGACAGGAGAATGTGCCAGATGAGATCCCAGAGGTAGATGGGGCCAGACGGTTCCCAACTCTGGAGGCCACAATGAGAAGTGTTACATTTTGTTCACCATGCGGCGTGACCTTATGTGCCAAGGCTCCAGCCCCACCAACCCCGCCCGCCCCCCTCCGGCTAACTCGATCCTGCTGCTCGCACCCTGGGCCTCAAGTCTGCCCTGGCTCCTTGCACACCAGACGCACAGCCTCCCCACTTTCTTACTGCCACCCGCTCATTCATTCATGCTCCACTCAATTTATCTCTGCTGGGACTAAGATGGGACCTTATTTGTCTCGGTCTTCATTGTACATCTAAGTCCCTCACCCATTGCTAGCCTAGAGGAAGCCTTGGGTAGATTTGTACGAATTATATTAAAAGACACTTCCCAGCCCTGGCTCTGGCACTATTGATCTTTTTCCTTTCTCAGCATCCATTTACGAAGAAAATAAACAAAAGTGTTCTGTAGTGGCCAAGAGCTTATGTTTTGGGTTCAGACTGTGAGGTTCATGCCCCAGCTCTGCCACATATTAGGTATGAGATGTCATGGGGTTCCTCAACCTTTCTGTGTCATTTGGCTCATCAGTGAAAAGGGGGTGCTAACAGTACCTAACTTACAGGACTGTTGAGATTAAATGAATTAATACACACAAATCACTTAGATAGTTTCTTGTACATAGTTAAGTGCTAGCAATCATCATCATTATTAATGAAATTGCTATTGGAAATTGAGTAGATTCATCTAAACCAGGTTGTGTTCATAAATGACCAAGATTGAGTGGTTTAATAAGAGGCAACCTCTAATTGTACAGATCAACTTGTTCATGAAACAGTCCTCGCATACACCCCCCCCCACTTCCCACAGACCCTCTTTCTTCCAAGTTGGAGAGCTGTGCCTCTAGATGTCCCCTATGGATCCCTTACTCATGTGTGTGGGTCTGCCCTATGCAAGTTTGCACGCTCGGTGGCAGACAGAAGGTACTTGTCCCTGTAAATGGCTGTAGGTAATTGCTTCATAATTTGCCAGTGGAATTTATCAGTGGAAATATATCTTTTGGAAATAAAACTTAGAAGTTATATTACAATAGTTTTAGTTAGAATAGATTCTGGTTTTTTTTTTTAAATTTTAAAGACATATTGAATAAGGATGTGTGGAGTTTAAGGACTGAATGTTAAAAAACAATACGGAGCTTTGCTCTCATCATCCATATACTCAAATACAAATGTATTTAAGAATACAAGAATAATGATCACTGAGCTCAGGGCTTGAACATTCACCATCACTGAGTATTTATCAGTCTCTATCAATGTATCAATATTGATTTATTACCTACTTGCCCATTATCTCTATCTATCTACTATCTATCTATCTATCTATCTATCTTCTATCTATCCTCTATCTATTCCCTGCCTCATTCAACAAATGAGTGAGGTATTAATCCACCTTTAGCTTTAAAACCCTCCAGTGAAGAAAACACTATTCTAATTATCCATTTTACACATGAGAAAACAAAACCACCTGGAAATTGACTTCCATTTTTCACTTCTCATTAAAATATTTGTAAAATTTAGAACCAGTCACTGCATAATGTTGATAAATATCTTTGTGAAAGCCTTCATGTTTATTTCTGAGCTTCTATCTAAAACCCGCACCCTGAAACAGCCAGAATATGATTCAGGATGGAGTTCTGTGTATTTGGCTGGTCTAGACTTCTGATAATCCCATTAGCAACCCATGTGTGACCTGACAGGTTTGAGTGATAGCAAACGACGTCCAAAAGAATGGAAATTATATTGGAGAGACTCTCTTGTCCTCACTTTCCTAAAATCCCAATGATTACCACTATCATTCTGGAGCCCTGGCCACAGGTCCAGCTGGGAATAACAAATGAATTTCTGAAGATGTAAATGAAAACCGGAAGATGTGTGTTTGAAAGAAGGCTTCAAACATGTGGACAGTAGACTCCAACTAGTGTATCTGGTACACTTACCCATAAGTGCATTTCTACTGTTCATCTTCATGCCTTGAAATAGCCCAGTCCTTACCGGCTGTGTCTCTCACGCAGATTCTGCAATGCAGCGTTGAGCCTCCCTCTACCTTTTCCCTTGACTGAGGCAGTACCTGAAGGCTGTAGTTGCAGGCCAGAAGGGTGTTCTCTGAGCCAAGTTAGGCTTGCTGTTAGCATAATATTAAACATGATCCTGTGGGCTCCACTATGGAAGGAAAAGCCAATAAGGGCACCCATTGGCAAGTCTGGCGGAGAAAGGTGAAGACCAGGTGCGTCGAAGTGGTTACTGAAACACGGTTCATCATGGTATAGTTGGAGTTTTAAAAGATGCTATTCAAATCATAGCTTGAGAAAGGTACCAATTCTGTTTTTACTCAGCCACTCCTGTGGTGAAATTGTCCCTTTAAGTTTCCTTCAGTTAAATCCCTTGGGTGTGACTTCCCACTGGGACACTGAACAATACGGAGTCCACATCTGTGTGTGTGTGTGGAATGACCACGACTAGGTGGACAGTGAGGCAAGACCTTGTCCCCCTTCCTCACACTTCCGGTGTACATTATTGTAGGACCGGGGTGGTGACGTGCTTAGATCACTGAGTGCAGGTCAAGGGTGTCCTCTGGAGACGTGAGAACATCTGCTTTTCAGCAGCATGACACTGACTTTAGTGCAGCATAGCATGGAGCGAATCTTCCAGGGAGTGAAATCCAATGGATGGAAATCTTGCAGTTTCTACCCTGCATGGCCATTTGCAACTAAAATTGACTGTGGGGACCAAGTGAACCTCTGGGACTTGGATTTGTCATGAGGTAGGAGAGGAGAAAATTAAGGACCTTTTCATGAGAGAAGAAATGGAGTTGAAACACTTAATTATATAATAAAATAGATTTTTCTTGGAAAGGCCTCATATTAAACCCTCAAAATGAAGCATGCCAATGGAGGTTATGTTGACCACAGAATCTTTTTGTCAAGAAATACCCATTCATGGCTGAATAATATTCCTGTGTGTGTGTGTGTGTGTGTGTGTGTGTGTAGTGTGTGTGTGTGTATATATATAAATATATATATATATATATATATATATATATATATAGTATATACCATATCTTCTTTATCCACCCATCATTCGTCAATGGGCTGCTTCCATAATTTGGCTATTGTAAATAATGCTGTTATAAACACAGGAGCGTATATATATGTATATCCCTTTGAATTAGTGTTTTCTTTGGGTAAATACCCAGTAGTGCATGGAATGGAATTAAAGTAAAATAAAATAAAATAATAATATAAAAGTAAATTAAATTAATAAAATAAATAAAATAAAATAAAATAAAATAAAATAGGGGCGTCTGGGTGGCTTAGTCAGTTAAGCGTCTGACTTCAGGTCAGGTCATGATCTCGCAGTTGGTGAGTTCGAGCCCCTCATCCAGCTCAGAGCCTGGAGCCTGCTTCAGATTCTGTGTCTCCCTCTCCCTCTGCCCCTCCCCTGTTCATGCTCTGTCTGTCTGTCTGTCTCTCTCTCTCAAAAATAAACATTAAAAAAATTTTAATGAAAAAATAAATAAAATAAAATAAACAAATATCCATTCATGTGCTTAAACTTATTTTCCCTTGAATTTATTTTGGAGAATTCTGAATCCCTACTTGTTCTATTCTTGTTATTATGAAATGATTTACATCATTTAATCGTTTTGAATTTTCCTCCCTTCCTTCCTTTAATAAGTCTTTTACGATCATCTTCAATTTAGCAGGAGCTCTGCCAAGAGTAATAGAGGAAAGAGCACAACACATTTCCTGCACTCTGGTAGAGGAGTTTAATATTTATTTAATACCGTCTGTATATTTGAGTGTTTTACATACAATATCCAAATACTCTTCCCAACGGCGCAAAGCCAGTAGTGTTACTTCTGATTTTAAAGATGAGGAAACTGGTGTGCCTAACTCACAGCTAGTAGAGGTGGGTGCAGGGGTGTACCCTGTCCATCTGTCCCAAAACCTGTGCCTTGTTGCTATACCTGTACTGCCCGACTTCCACCTGAGGCCAATTGTGTTTGAGGCAAGAACAGGCCAAGTGCTAAGAGCAGCGGGGAGGACGACCAGGGAAAGGCTATGCTACTTGGGAGGATCGGGAAATACTTACTGGAAAATACGTGAGTTGAGTCAGCTGTACAGGTCCTCTCACTACACTGGGGAGGTTGGCCATGTGCATAGGGCTGGACTCTTGGTAGTTGCTCAGTTGGTTAGATTAATGGGTCTGCTCAAATAACAACAGTCCAAATTAGTAGGGGATTAATATGCAAAGTGCTCTATGGAAGGTCTGGTGACAATAGACCTTCCCTGTCTATATGGATCATGATTCATAAACCACATGCTCAGGGACCTTATGATCCTCTGAAGAAAGTCAGTGTATGAAATCAAGGTATGATTATGGCCAATCACTGTCTCATCAGGCAACATAAATTGGTGATTGTTTTCTCACGTGCAGTTCATGACGATTCTTATGGTTAGGGATCTGTTTTATTGCCTATAAATCCTTGATTATTATATGGGCTAGAAGCATAAAGCCACCATAAGTTAAAAAAACAATAGCCCCACAGACCCTGCCAATTACCATCTCTTTAATGTTTAGGGGCCATTAAGTAGCAGAAAGACATCACTATGAAGTCATTATATTTCCAACATTTGAACCTAAATGGCAAGTGTATGGGGCCATTATGGATCGACTCTTCAAAAAGACCAAAAGCCTCCTTTGTATTGAACGGCATGGATTATTAAGTTATCACGGTAATAGGGTATGAAATGGACATGTGAACACACTACCTTCCTGTCATTGTCCTCATTAATTCAGAAATGTATATTTCTTTAACAGGTATTTTTTTTCACTGTGCATTCGGTCCATTTGTTCATTAGTCACCGAGAACACAGTGTAAGCAAATCAGACATGGCTCTTACTCTCTAGTCAGGAGAGCAAGTAGTTTATATATATTATATATTTCTAGAGATAAAGGCAGAGCTGTGAACTTTGTTAAGGACTATAAAGAAAAGTACAGGGTGCTATAAAAAGGGGACCCGCTTAAGATTTGGGGGGGGGGCTGCCACTTTTTGTCATGGAAAAATGCAAGCTTAGGATTGTCATTTCATTTCTCAAGGGAAGCCTGATGTTTTACAAAATTACCAAATTAAAATTTCAAAAGAATTTAAGGTATTTTTTAAGGCCACAAACTTAGTCACCATCCAGGTGTCCTCTATGTTGTCTCTTTTTACAGTCTCTGCCTTTAAATCTAGGATCATGTCCTCTTGGGAAGGAAAAGCTCAGACTGGGAGGCCCGGGAAAGGTATCAAGTGTCTGGGTCAAATTCAGATTCAAAGGGAGAGAATTCAGAAGTTTGGACAAACCAGACCGAGGACAAGAATTCGGCACCATTTTATGTTCACAAATTTCTGAATCATTTTTATATCCTTGGAAGAGACAGAGGAACAGTAGTTCCCTGTTTGGGCTTTGGGGTCAAAGAGACCTGGGTCTTAGATGAGTTTCTAAAGCTCTCTGATCTTTGATTTGTTTGTCTGAAAATGATAATACATCTATCTTGCAGGGTTTGGGGGGCAGTAATTAGATCATTCATCTCAAGCACCAATCACAATACTCGCAACGTGGCAACAAATGGCAGCCAATGACACAACTATTCTTGGATCTCGTTAATTATAGTTGATGATCGCAAAGGGTTAGCAACTTACCAATATCACAATAAATAAGGGAAGAATCAGCATTTGGGCTCAGGTCTGTCTGTTTCTTTGAGTCAGTTTGCTTCTGACTGACTCAATGTCTGGGACGCCCGCACCTGCCACGTCCTCCTGGTGAGCATCGGGGCGCATCACAGTGATTGGGCGTAGGGACTCTCCAGGACCCCTGGCTCTCTGTGGACTTAACACTCACCCACAGAAAGTCCTTCTGGGTAGTGTAAGTCTCTCATTTCGTGTGAGCTACTCTCGTGGCAGTAATCACACTGTAGCTATGGTACCTCACGCTCCATGTCCTTAGGAGATGGCAGACTCCCTGAAGGAAAGGGTTGTACGTGTGGTACCCTCTTGCCCTCACGGTACCTAATCAGGACTGGCCATTTGTGATGCAGATCCCCTATCCCCCATTCCGAAATCCAAAACGGTCTGACGGTCTGAAAGCTGTATTTAAAAAAATTCATTTGACAGTGAGCACAAAGGTGACCTTAACTAATTTAGAGGAAAAACTTGACCTGAATTACTGGGGGGCCATCTATGATCTTCATCGATCCCGTGTAGAATTTTCATATGTTTTTATGCAGATGGATAAATAAATTTGAATAGTGGCTTCAGCCACTCAGTCTAAAGAGGCTTAGACGTCGGGGCTCTTGTGCCTGATATTGTATTCAAAACCTGGTAATCTTTTACTGGAAGAAGTGCCCCAGATTGCATAAGCTTCAGGCCTCACAAGGGATAAGCCCTTGGGCGCTACGTTAGTTTTGTAAAATTTGAAAAGTTTTCGATCTGAAGCATGTCCCACCTCAAGGATTATGGGCTTATGCACTTGGAGAAAGAAAAGCAAGGTAGGAAGACAGAAAGACAAGAAGGCATGATGGAATGGGGGAAAGAAGGTAGATACACCGGTCTCATTTGGGGTAAGAAAATGCTGTAACAAATAGGCTTTCAAACTCAGTAGCTGAAAACACAACAGCGCAGTACCAGAAGCTGACGCTATGCTCAGTTAAGTGTCCGAGGTGGGGGTTCAAGTCAGGGGCAGCTCTGCTCTGCCACATCGTGAAGGGATCCCAGCTGAAGTCATTCCCATGTGGTATCCAGGGTTTCCCTCATCAATACCCTCCCAGCCCACGAGGCGGTAGGAAAGCAAGAAGTGTACCTAGTGGGTGTTTTTCTTTTTTGTTCGCTTCGTTTCTCCTGAGGGCCAGTCCGAGAAGACAAGCATTGTCCCTCTGCTGACATTTCCCTGGCTGTGACTCAGTCTACTAGCCGTATCTCAGTCTCCTTGCAAAGGACACGTGGTGTGGCTGTGACTGGGGAAGAAGAGGAGAAGAGACTTTGGTAGAAAAGAAACAATCTCTGTCACCCCAGCCCATTCTCCACATGGGGCTCCACAGACGACGCATGACTCCCTCGCCGGCTGAGTTCAGGCAAGTGCTTTGGTGGCTCTCACTCTAGACCCCTACCCAATGGCCAAATCACCAGGACATGTAAAAATAGAGCGAGATGATAAAGAAGATCAGGATGTTCTTGAAATGTTCTTTGAGTCTGTACTGGCCCAAAGGAATAGTTTCCTTCCTTATTTGATAATTTTCCAATCCTGATTGGTAATGAAATGCGTGGATGAATGAATGAATGAACGCATGTCTCCCCTGCGGGCCTAAGAAGGCTAGAGTCTTAGTTGAATCATAAGGATGATATTTTTCTAGTCAGCCAGCACTTGACTAGCAAGCGAGCTTACCAAGCGACAGAATGTGGGCTATCGCTGTGATCTTCACTATCGTCCTCCCACGTAGGCACATAGCCTATCTTGTAGATGAAGACACTAAGCCTCGTGTCATCAAGGGTGATGTGACATGGCCAGCCAAGGAATACACAGCAAGTGTCCAGGTCTGCTGATGCCATGAACAGCACCCTTTGTATGCTATCACCTGTCCTTCTGATTGGGCTCAAGCAAAACAAAACAAAACAAGAACAAAAACCAACCCCCCCCACAAAAAAAAAAAAAAAACACCAATATATAGCTTCCGGAGCAAAAGTCACATGCAGTGGGCCTCCTTGTCTTCTATTTGCATCCAGTGAACCCACCAGACACAGGAGCAGAACATATGGATGGAAGAAGACGTTACAGGGCCAGGGTTGAGCCCAGTATTTGGAACAAACACGTCTCTCCCCCAGTGTTTGCTTTGCCAAGCTCTGTGCTACATGTGTGGGATAGAGTAGGAGTCGGGCGCTCTGGCCCGTGGACCAACTCTGGCCTCCTGACTGTTTTGTACATAAAGTCGACTGGAGATACAGCCACACTCCTTTGTTTGCCTATTGCCTGTGGCTGTGTTTTCGGTACAGCAGCACAATCAAACAGCTACGGCAGAAACTGCATGGTCCTCAAAACCGAAAATTCTTTACTAGCAAGACTTCTACAAAAAAAGAATTGTGAACTCTTGAGACAGAGCCATGCTTGGCAGAGGAGTCAGAGACATGGCCCATGACAATTCAATCAGGGAAGACTGACAACAGAAATATGACCAGGATGAGGAAGGGGAGCCCAGGAGGGGAAGGTATTCAGCACCGTGTGTCTCTAGAGGAGGAAGAGGGGCAGTGGCCTTCCGAAAAGAAGCAACGAGTGACATGTGGGTGGCATACTGGAAGACTAGCAGTAGTTGGGAAAGCAGGGGGGAGGACATCGCAGGCATTCGGAGCAGCTCCTACAAAAGTGCCAGGGCAAGAATCAAATTACTTTACTGGGAGCATCCTCTTGAATAGTAGAGATGAGATTCAGGGACGACACCTACAGTGAGTCAGACGAAAACGGACTTGCCGGGCAAGTCTTGCCCCCCCATTTTATAGAAGAGAAGGCCAAAATGCAAAGCAATTCAGTGAAGGGCCTCAGTTCTCAGAAGGAGAGGTGGCTTGTGCCCAGGCTTCCAAAGTCTCTGCCCGGTCGTCCACCACACAGCCAGGCAACTCACCTCCACTCGGGCCACTCGGCCCTGTCCTGGCCCCAGCCAGCCGGCTGTCAGGCCCACTCACCTGTTTGGCCGGAAGCGCCACGGCAGAGGTGGGGTGCCAGCAGGAGGGGGACCTCTCCAGGCCAGGGCAGAGGCTGTCATCACCACATTAACTCCCGTAGTGTGGAGGCGGGCCCTCTTCTGTGTGGGGGAATAAGCCTGGATTGATGGGGGCAGGGGCCAGGGACCAGTAAGCACGATGAAAAGCATCCAGAGTCACAGATTCAAGGCGAGCTCATGTTCGCTGTGCTCCCACCACCCCCTCACCTCGTGGCACCGAGGACCACCGTCCCAAAGCCTGCAATCGACCCAGGCCCCAGGCAACTGCGGGAATCTGGGCAGGTTTGCTTATACTCTACGTCGCCTTCACGCTCCAATCTGGCAGTGAGAATATGGGACGGAGTAATGCCTCATGTTATTACATTAATGCATATTTAAAGGACCATCAAGGGAGACGCTGTCTCAAGCAATGCGCAAGGGTGATAAAACTGTTTTTGCGAATCTTCGCTCATTCAAGCTTTGAAAATCAACGGGTTGTCTGAAAATCTTCGCAATCACCATGTTAAGATAGGAAACAATGGTTTCTTTTTCTGCAAGAGGAAAGGGTCATTGTGGCAACTTTGTAAGAAGAGGCATGTTTTATTTACTTTATTTTTTTTAGTTTATTTATTTATTTTGAGAGGGAGGGGAGGGGCAGAGTGAGAGTCGGGGGGGGGGGGAGAGAGAGAATCCCAAATGGGTTCCACACCATCAGCACAGAGACCTACACAGGGCTCAAACTTCCGAACTGTGAGACCATGATCTGAGTCAAAACCACGAGTCAGATGCTTAACCAACTGAGCCACCTGGGTGTCTTTATTTTTATTTTTTGAAAGACCCCTACGCTGTTTTCCGTAGTAGCTGTACCAATTTACATTCCCATCAGCAGTGCACAAGGCTTTCAATTTCTCTGCATTCTCACCAACGCTGGTTATTTTCTGATTTTTTGACAAAGGCGCTCTAAGTGGTATCTCACTGTGGTTTTGATTTGCATTTTCCTAAAGATTAGTGATGATGAGCATCTTTTCATGTACTTATTGGATACTCGGTATCTTCTTTAGAGACTTATCCAATACACTTACTCAAGCTTTTCGCCCATTTTTAAATTAGATCATTTGGGGTGTTGTTCTTTTATCGTGAGATGGAGGGACGAAGTTTGGGCCAGCCACACGACTTTTAAGTGTGAGAGACACAGCAGGAGAGCCCAAGCCACCAAAGGCCTCATTCATGTTATTCTTCAGGATCTTAGACCATTTGCACCAGGAAAAAGAAGTGCACCAAAAGCTGGCAGTCTTGCTGGTCTGGAGAGAGAACCACACTTAGGAACAAAACATGATTCTCTGTTTTGCCCTCGAGGAGGAAGAGCTGTCCTGAGATGTGGTTAGCCTGATGGAGGGAGCCTTCGTTCTTGGATCTAAACCCTGCGGAGGTGACATCGGGTCCAGTTAACACACCTGGGATCCCGGATCCCTGACCATCCCAGCTGATCTGGTGATCTGATAAGCCAGCTTTGGTGATCTGACAACCCAGAATTTCGAGGCTCTGTCGAGGTCTTGAAGCCATTTTTGTAGAAGCCCAAATTTAGTATCCACCTCAGGGAATTTCGGTCTGCTACATGCATTTTCTTTTCTCAATTCATTGTGGTTTCTTTGGCCAGTCTCACCAACCCTGAACTGTCAACTACTTATTAGAAGTTTTGTTAAAAAGGGCAATCAACTGTCTTTTCAAGGAACTGAGGAATTTTTCCATTTCTTCTCTTAGAACTATTGTTCATTTTTTGTAGTCACCTACCCCCTCGGGGGCAAGCCTCATGTTTTTATCTGCTCAGGAAATTTTTCTGCTCTCTCTAAAAGGGCTCTCCCCACTAGAGTTAATTTCCTGTGAGGTTCCCTTTCCTTTCCTTGAGTGAGTCCATTCATTCACTTAAGCTTCTGCCGAAACATTTAAACCTCACTTCAACCTATGGATTTTGTGATTTCCAAAGATACAGTCTTCCTTTGGAAAATTTTGCCATGATCCTTAAGAACTTCTTAATTTTGTTTTTTCTAGCTAACGATACTGATTTTTCTGCTTCTATTTTTTGTAATCAACTTTTATTATAATAAGTTACATTAAATAACAAGTTTTATTATAATAAGTTTTGTCACTTATTATAAAGTCGACTTTTAGCACTATGGAAGTCAACTACAGCTGCCCATGCTACCGGAGCTCAGTAAAGTTCCAGAGATCCGAGCCTGGACCTCAGACAATGCTGCCCCATATCCCTGCGTGGCATTTCCAAGATGATCTAAAGGTTACGCGTTGTGACGTCAACAGGCTCTCCATGCATCCTCAGCTTGCTCAGAAACAGGGTGACCAGCTTTATAAGTTTATAAAACTTATAAACTTTAAACTTACAAACTTATAACTTTAAAACTTTGTAAGTTTTCCTAGAACTGAGAGTTTCCTCAAGATGAGGGACTTTCAGTGCCGAAACCAGGGAAGTCTAGGCAACTTGAGATGAACTGGTCCCCTACCTAGAATCCAAGCCCACACCTGGCAGCCAGGACCAACCAGCAGGTGAGAGGTTCAAGACAAGGGACAGGGGTGACAAAGCACAGCTTTTCCACCATTTTCAAGGCACGCCTAGAAACTGGTAATATTTTGACAACTTCTGGGGAAAATGGGTGGTGGTGTTCATGAAAGGGGGCAACTGGCACATACTTGTCACCTGTGTGCCTTCCCAGGTCACCAAGGAATGTTTAGACAAAGGTCATTCTCCTTGAGCCACTTGATCCCCTGTCTGACTGGGACAGCAGCACTTTGGTAAAGAGTGGGAACAGTTACAAAGATGCCTCACAGGCACCGTCTGCCTTTAAACTTGACTGACACATCACCCCTTCTGCCTGCCTCTTCACTCAAGCCCACACCAATCTCCTGAGAACACGGACACGGCCTTCCCTCTGTCTGATGGCGCTCCCTCCCGCATGGAAGAGTAAGTCCCTGAAGAAATGCCTAGTGTAAGATAGCATGACTGAGAAATTTGAGACCCCATAGAAAGATGCCAGGTTAGAGTGGTAGAGACTGGGTGTGCATGGGGGCATCAGGTACTGGAGAAGCTCACTAAGTAAGACAAAGTACACATTTTGCTCACATCAAACGAGCATTGGACAACGTACTTCCATTTACTGTCCCTTGTTCATTTGTTTCAGCGAGATGCTTGTGAATAATTTTGTGTATTTTCAAAAATGCGCATACAAAGAACAATTTTATACCATTTTCTTGATCATCACATCAGGATAATTGTGATCTGGAGTTGCAATTGCCATGGTGACATTTTTGTGTTTAAAGTTTATTTATTTAGAAAGAGACTATGCACATGAGCGGGGGAGGAGCAGATAGAGAGGGAGAGAGAGGATTCCAACCAGGCTCTGCACTGTCAGCACAGAGCCCGATGTGGGGCTCAAACCCACAAACCATGAGATTATGACCTGAGCCGAAGCCAAGCGTCCGAGGCTTAACCGACTGAGCCACCCAGGCGCCCCGACATTTTTGCGTTTCAGAACAAAAACTAGGCAGAAGTAACTCAGCGTGTCTGCACCTGAATGTCCCTAAATCACCTAGACTTTAAGGGAGTCTTTAAATACTCCACAAATAGTTTGATCCCCTATTGCACAGCTCGAGAAGCAGCAGGCCCCAGGTATGTGCACGCGTGCACACATGCGAACGTGCACACGCAGGAGTCTCCTCATTTCCTGAGGCAGTTGTACACTTCCTTCCGTGTCTCCTGCTCTCCCTTTGTTCCCTGTAACTGTCTGAGCTAATGTTCTTCCATCTTCCTTCATTTCCTTATAAAGCCCCAGCAAAGAGTTGTGGTTTATAACAGATTTTCACTGAACCCTTGGGAGCAATGGAGGCTGTCTTATTCAGAACTGGATTTGCGTTCAGTACGACTAGAAGCTCCATCCTACTCATCTGTTCAAGGGTGTCAGGGCTAAAGTTTGTGGAAATCTCTTGGCCTTTCCCCCCCCCATCACAGGATAACTCAAGCCATCACACTGAGGAAGGAAAAAGGAGGAACAGAGGAAGCAGAGAAAGAAGGAAGAGCTCCTATAATTAGGGAAGCAAAACCGTCTCAACAGTCCTCAGCAAACATCTGCCTATGTGCCACTTTCTGAAACTGTTATGTGGCCCCCACTGGTTACAAGAGAGTCTGGGCATGTAAGGCTCTACCTTCTCAGACTCTACCATAGAGGAAGGGAAGGAAGGAAACGATAAATTGGAACCCACCAACTCGTTACTTATTGAGTAACCCACCCTCTTGTGTCTGCCTTAGAGAGTAGTTCACTGATCGTTTTCCTTACTTGGAAGCTCGCTTTGTTAAAAATTATTACAGCTTGTGTTGGCTTTATTTTGATTAGTGTTAATGTGGTATATTTCGCTTCATTCCCTTATTGTTAAAATAGCTACGACTTATATTTAAGGTTGGTTTCCTTAGCAGTATTAGTTAAGTCTTGTGTCTTTTAATTGGTGTATTTAGACCATTAACATTTGAAATGGTTATTGATGTAGCCGGATTAATATCTGTCTAATTCATCACTGTTTTCTATTTATTGCCCTTTTTCTTTCTTTCTTTCTTTCTTTCTTTCTTTCTTTCTTTCTTTCTAATCTTTTTTCTGCCTTCCCTGATTTTAACTGAGCATTTTATATAATTTCATTTTTGGTTCTTTCTTAGCATATCAATTTTACTTCTCAAAAAATTTTTTTTTGTTTAGGGGCGCCTGGGTGGCTCAGTCAGTTAAGCGTCTTGATTTCAGCTCAGGTCATGACCTTATGGTTTGTGAGAACAAGCCTCCAGTTGGGCTCTGTTCTGGGATTCTCTCTCTCTCCTCCTCTCTCTGCCCCTCCCCCACTTGCACAGGCATGCTCTCTCCCCCTCAAAATAAATAAATAAACATTTAAAAACTTTGTTTACTGGTCGTACCAGAGTTTGCAGTGTACAACTATTCTTCTTTGTTTGTTTGTTTGAAAGAGAGAGAGAGAGAGAGAGAGATCACAAGTGGGGAAGGGGCAGAGAGAGAGGGAGAGAGAGAATCTTAAGCAGGCTCCATGCTCAGTGCAGAGTCTAACTTGGGGCTTAACCCATGACCCTGAGGCAAAATCAGGAGTCGGATGCTCAACTGAATGAGCCACCCAGGCACCCCTACAACTACCATTCTAAGTCCACTTTCAAATTATCCTATAGAACTTCACCAGTGCTGTATATGCTCAAGAATATTCCTAATTTCTTGCTCCTTAATACATCGCTGTCATTAATTTCGTTCATACATAAGCTATCATCACCCAACACATTGTCACTACTATTATTTTGAACAAACCGTTAATCTACTACATCACTAAAGAATAAGAAAAAGAAAAGACTTTCTTTTACCTTCTCTTATGGCCTGAATCGTGGCTCTTCAAAACTCACATGTTAAAGTCTAACCCACAGTCACTCAGAATGTGACTATTTGAAGAAAGGTTTTCAAAGAGGTAATTGTGTCAATATGAGATCATTGGGGTCAACCTTAATCCAATAAGACTGGTGTCCTTACAAGAAGAGGAAATTAGGACACACACACGCAGAGGTAAGAGGTGAAGACACAGGGAGAAGACAGCCACCTACAAGCTAAGGAGAGAGGTCTCTGCAGAAACAACCTTGCTGACTCCTTGAGGTCAGACTTCTAGCCTCTCGGACTGTGAGAATATAAGTTGCTGTGAAGTCGCCCAGTCTGTGTACTTTGTTACAGGAGTCCTAGCAAACCAGTACACTTCCATTCATTCCTCTGATGTTCTTTTCCTCTTTACGTAGATTCTAGCTTCTGAGATACATCATTTACCTACTCTTTGAAGAACTTCTTTTAGCTTTTTTTTTTTTTTTTGCAAGACAGACCTACTGCCTACAAATTACCTCGATTTTTGTTTGTCTTTATTTTTCCCTTACTTTGAAGGACGATATTGCTTTATACAGAATTCTAGGGGTTTTCCCCCTCAATAATTTAAACATTTAGCTTCATTCCCCTCTTGCTTGCATGGCTTCTGAAGAGACGATAGATGAAATTCTTATCTTGCTCCTCTGTAGGTAAGGTAGCATTATTTCCCTCTGACTTCTCCCCCACTCCCCACCCACCATTTTTTATTGTGTATGGGTTTTTCTGTTTCCATAAAAATCAATTGGGTTTTGGTAGGGGTTACACTGAATCTTTAGATCTCTTTGGGTAGTATACACATGTTAATAACATTAAGTCTTCCAGTCCATAAACATAAGATGTAATTCCATTTGTTTAAGTCTTCTTTAATTTCATCCAGCAATGTTTTATATGGTTTTCATTGTACAAGTCTTTCACTTTCTTGGTTAAGTTAATTTCTAGGTGTGTGTGTGTATGTATGTATGTATGTATGTATGTATGTATGTATTTATTGGTGCTATTGTACTTGGAATTGTTTTTGTAATTTCCTTTTCAGGTTGTTCATTGTTACTGTATAGAAATGCAACTGATCTGAGTGTGTTAACTTTGTATGCTGCTACTTTGCTGAATTCATTTATTAGTTCTAATAGGACTTTTGTGGAATATTTAGGAATTTCTACATATAACATCTTATTATCTGTGAGCAGAGATCATTTTACTCCTTCCTTTCCAATTGGGATAATTTCTATTTCTTTTTCTTGTCTAATTGCTCTGCGTAGAACTTCTAGTACTATATTAAGTAGGTCATCTAGGCTTTAGTAAAATTCCACTGAGTTAACCTCTGGTAAAACAGTTTCTCTTAGGGATAACTTGATTAAGGAGAACAGAAAGTTCTGAACTTATTTCAAAATGTCTACTTTTCCCTCACCTCTGCTAGAAGCATGAGGGGATTTTTCTCCAAAATTCATCCTGACCTGAGAATCTAGAAAGACTCCTGGATGTAAAGCTTATTAAAGTGTGGGTCCCTTCTAAGACTGCCCCCCACCCTTGGATTTTCTAACCCTCAAGCTAGTCCACACCGAGCCTCTGGCAAATCGTCAAAGATAGCTTAAAGCGCCCTCAATAATACTGGCTCCTAGTGTGGGCTTCTGCTCCCAGTAAGCTGTGATTCTCTGTATCTACCTTTTGATTTCTCTGATTTTGGTGGCAGTAGATTGCCCTGGGACCTCAGTTCTCTGAAGAATCTAAGAACAGTTACTGATTTGCAGTTTGGTTGGCCTCTATCATGTTGTGAGAATGGCAGTGACAACTTCGAAGTTCTTCATGTGTCAGACCAGGAACTGAAACCCCTTGTGTTCTAATTTATTGTGTTATGAAAATCTATTAGTTCAATTATTTTCTTACATATAATAAAACAGGTTTTTTGTTCATGATATTACTTTTGAATCAATGATTCAAGGCTTCCTTCTAAATTTGAGTTGTGAATATGGAGCTTACTTACAAATGACCTGTCCTCACGTTGGGTCCCTTGGCTGACAGATGCCAAGGGAGTGAAAGGGATTGCTCTGGACATGCAGTTGGGTGGGACCACGTTCAAATTCTAGCTCTGCACTTCTCTTGGGGTGACCCAACTTCTTTAAGCCTCACTTTTTTAATTTGTGAAACAGAGAAAAATGGGATAATAGTTTGAAGAACTCATGATTAATCATACCCTTCCTCCAATATGGATTTCTTTTTAATTCTTCATTTATTTTGAGAGAGACAGAGGGAGGGAGGGAGGGAGGAAAGGGGGGAGGGGCAGAGAGACCGGGAGAGAGAGGGAATCCCAAGTAGGCTCCACACTGTCAGTGCAGAGCCCAATGCAGGGCTTAAACTCACAAATCATGAGATCACGGCCTGGGCCACAATCAAGAGTTGGATGCTTAATCAACTGAGCCACCCAGGCGCCCCTGGGTTTTTAACCAATAAAGAAAAAACATGAATTTTGTGATAATAAAATATGCTGTTTATGGTATTACTTAGTTGAGCAAAACCATTGACAGAGGATTCATGTGGACCATGTAAGAACTGTGTCCTAGCATGCTCTGAGAGTGGGCAGAGGAAACAGAAGTGTTCTTCCGAAACTGTTTCCTCCCAGTAAACACAGTAGAAAACCCCTTCCCTCAATGTCTGTGTTAATCTAAGGAACACAGTAACAATCACCTTGCCTCAACACCTGCCATAATTGCGAAAGGGAAAAAAGAGAATATAATGCAATAATAATGAAGATGACTGCCAGTGCTTTTGAACAGTTATCTACTCTATTCCAGGCACTGTACTAAATACCACACATGCTATACTGTCAGTAACGCTATTAAAATTACATCCTGACAACTCTTTTTTCAGAGGACGGATGTCTACAGGGATGAAATCATTTCCTCAGGTCATTCTGCTGGCATGTGGTTTAGCTCAAATATCAGTTTATAGGTTTTTAGGCAAAAGGAGTCTTGAGAGCTCTAAGCAGAAGCTTGGAATCCTTCAAGGAGGAAGCTGTGAGCACAGGGCCTAACACAGGAAAGACACTTAATAAATACTTTTGGAAGTGACAGCATCTGTTGAATCAGTGACTGCTCTGCTCACTGTATTTAAATGCGCACTGACAGATACCCCACAACCAGGTAGCATGCCCTTTGCGGGGATGGAATAACTACTTCACTGAACCCACCCCTTGCAGGACTGAGTTCTTCTCTGTACTTGGTAAATATGAGACTTACTGATAAATACTAATATTTAGGAATTAAAGTAAAGGTTCTGGAAAGGAGGAAAAGAATAAAGGTGGTCAATTAAAGTAGTGTGTGTGTGTGTGTGTGTGTGTGTGTGTGTGTGTGTTTCCTTAGAGAGTCAGGGTAGAGTAACAAGATGGAGATGAGGAGGGAATTAGCATTCAGTAGGAAACCTCCTGTCCTAAGTGCCATGTGTATACTTTTCTCCAGTGGCCTTGCAGAGTAAGACATGTGACAGAGACTAGACTGCCTGGCACCCAAGAATGCACACTGGTTAAGTGAGCACCTTCTATGTGGCAGGAACTCTGCTAGGTGCTGGGGAAACTAAAGTAGACAGAATAACGAAAGCCCCTCTGCTCACAGCATGCCCAGAGAGATGAAGTCCATAAGAACATAGGGATGTAAGCTATAAACACTGTTACCAGGGAAGCACAGTGTGTTTTAGGATCACGTAGGAAGGAGCACCTGTCACAGACCCGGGAACTAAAAGGGAACCTTTCCAGAAAGGTGACATCGCGTCTGAGGTCTAACAGGTGCATACGAGAAAGTGGGGAGGGGTAGGCATTCAAGCAAAGGTAGAGGAATGTACAAAGCCCAAAGCATAGATGTTAATTATCAGTGTTACTATTATGATCTCTTCGGTGTCGTGGGCTACAGAGTCAGTGAGATCCACATTCAAATCTTGGTTTTGTCACCTCTAGTTATGTGGCCTCGGGGAAGCCACCTGATCTGTCTGAATCTGTCTTGTGCTCTGCATCACACCTATATAAACTTGTAGAAATGTTATGGGAAGAAGACGAGTGGATGGTGAAACTTAGCACTGTGCCTGGCGTTTAAAAGCGCTACTACACATTTCTCTTTCTGTTCTCTTTAACGAGTTTGGGTTTTTTCATTGTATGAATTCCAGAGTCTTCTGGACACCAGGTAACTTCCATGAACTAACATTTTCTAAAAGGTGTGAGATGCTGAGCAAATATTCTATACAATTACATGAGAACAACTAGCTGGCAGGCCATGCGGTGGGATCCCCCTGAGACATCATATGGCGGAGCACACTGTTAATTCTAGAAAGAACCTATAAAATAAATTTGCAAGATGGCAAAGTTCTATTATAAATCAGCACTGCGATTCGAGGCTTTTAACTCAAAATCTGCACAAAATTCACACGTCAGCTGACTCTGGACTCTTCTTGAAAATGCATTTTCTGTATCTAGGAGAAAAAAAAATAGCTCTAAAATATTTTTGGTTCAACCCTTCAGAAGGGGGCCAGTCGTGGGTCAACCCCATCCAACTGGAATTTGAATCCACACTTTCCCTCAACTCCTTTTAGGTCCATGAGTAAATTGTATTATGTTTGACACAAAATCCGTATCTGTCATGCACTCTTAGGCAAATGATAATTTTCTCCTGAAAACTATTTCCTTAGTGATGGTAAATCTTCAACTGCTGTTGACAGATTCAATTTTTGCAAAGCACCAAAAAGTCTAGAAGGTGCGGGGGAAGTATAATTCAGCTTAGCAGATATTATTGAGCACTTACTACCTGTCAGTTGCTTGTTTGTCCTCAGCTTCAACCCCCTCCCACCCCATGTCTTCCAACAAACCCTCCATGTTTAACTCCATGAGTTAAATTCAACCCATAAAAATCATGTTAGGAGAAAGGAACATTAAGAATTATGGAGTAGACATGATTGGTGCCCCATTCAGATCCCTGGGGGGGGGGCCTTTTAAGTTTGGGGTGCCCATCTCCCGCTACTGAGCGTGCTCCTGGGGCAGGTTCACATTTCCCATTTTCTCCCTGGGACTGCCCTCCCCCCCACCCCCGCCCTCCCCACAGCTAGGACTACCTCACCTGGAATTGGCTCAGAATCAGAGAACACTCCAGAACGCTTATCCTGACTTGTGTAGGGTGTACAAGCACTGACTTGTGTAGGGTGTACAAAAGCCCATCCTCATGCCTCAAGGCAGGACAAACACCAAGATGCAATTTGTATTCCAAAGTTCCCTGCAGCATCTGGCTGACATTAGACCTCACCCAGGACCCCGTCCCTGCTTAATCCCTGCCTTTCTCCATTACAGTCCCCTGGCCATCCAGATCTCTCCTGGGAGCCTCTCCTAGTGCATGCCTTGCACACAATCCCCCGTGTCAGCCTCTGCCTCTAGAGAACCCAGGCTAGGACAACAGGAGAAGCCCTTCCCGCTCTGCTTCTGGCAAACTCTTGTCAGTGGTTCTGGCTCTTTCCTTATGTCAGCTCTTACCCTAGTCACTTGCACCAGTTCCAACTCCCTCCCGGTCGTTCCAGATCCTGCGAGGTGACTCTGTTCTCCATGCCCTCAGTTTCCTTCTTCAGGTCTCATCTATTGCAGGCAACCTCACCTGCTCAGCTCTGGCTGAACCCTTGGGAGGCCCCTCTTCCGACACCCCGACTCCCTTGCACAGTGCCAGCTACGGGGCTCCGGGAGAGCACTGTCACTCACGGTCCCTTCAGCCCCAGGGTGGCAGCTTTCTGCGCTTGTTAATTTCTGCGTTGCCTCACCTTTCCCTGCTGTCTGCTTTTCCAACACCTCTGTAATTAGTTCCCTGCATTAGATTCCTGAGCCACCTGGCATGGATTCTCTGTTCCTGGCTGGATACTGACGGCCACACGAAAATCCTTGCATCGTGCTGAATGCAGAAGACAGAACAAGAAGCCTTAGCTTCGCCCTCGGGTTGCTCATAGGCATTAACCTGACCCTTACGACACAGGCAAGCCCTGCTCTGCTGGAGAGTCTAGGGTAGGAGTGTGGGGAGACAGCACACAAGCACCTGGTTGTGCAATGGACGCTTGGCAGGGAAAGAAAGAGCCCCCTGGGAGGGGACTCTGGAGCTGAATGAAAGGATAGAGATTACGCAGGATTGCAGCCATGGGTTTTTGGCGTTTTTCTCCCCCTGCTCCAAGCCAATTTTCTTCTTTAATGATAACAGAAAGGTGTGCTGATCCTACTTCAGCCCCTCTCTTTACTCCCTCGTCTGGCTGGTGGTTAGTCAACTAAACTTGCGGCTATCCAGCACAGGGACGTGCGGAGACTGGGCTCAGGATAGTGGGCAGGTGCTCTGGGAGACACCAGGGAAGACCGAGATGGACGCGGGCATGTCCTGATGCACACTGCCGGGGTGGGGTGGGGGGGGAGGGGGATGGTAAGGTAATGGGGTTGGAGAAAACATTTCCAGCATGGGTCATTTCTGGCAGAGCCAGTCTTTCCCCCTCCCTGAACCTGGGCTTTCCAGTCTACACAAGGAGTGGTTTTCTCTAGTGTTCTCAGAGTGTTGTCTATGGCCGGGCAGTGTCAGGGTCACCCAGGAGCCTGTTAGATGCACACATCCTCGCGCTCCTCCCAGGCCCAGGGAATCAGCCATATTGCTTGGGTGCCCTCAGTCTGGGCTTTAACAAGACGCCTGCCGGCTTTTGAGACGCACCTCTCCGGATGACCTCGAGGTCTTTTCTTGTTCTAGGGGCCTGATGAAGCCACACTCTGCATCTGACATGGGAAAGGAACAGAGCCACGCCACAGCCCCGGAGGGCCTCACAGGGATAAGCGCTCGCTGTGTGGCTGGTGCGTGGGTCTCTGCTGTATCGCTTTATTCGGTCCTAACGAGTCCTCCCCTTTAGCACTCCTATTTATGGCACTTTTAAACTCTCCTAGTTTCTCCTTTCAATTTTCTGATTCTTGCTTCCTGGATCCCACCCAAAGACTTGTTTCTTTGTCGCTGCTCAAGTTTTGTTTTTCCCAAGTTTTCTGGCCTCTGGTCTCTCCCCGGCTCAACAACCGGAATTCCAGTGAAGGCCCTGAGCCTCCCCAAACCAGGGTAGCAACCTCCCTGGCCTCTCCCAAGAGGCCCACATGGCCACCCTGCCCGCTGTGTCCACAGGGAGCTTCTAAGTGCAGATCTGAGGCGTCCTGGTCCTGCCAAAATACCTCCGTGGCTCACTAAAACCACAGAGGACATCAGTCTGCTCCCATGTACGTGAATTACTATGTCTGAGGTCTGATCTGTCTGTGCTCCTGCCTCCTCCTCTGTCACCTCCTGTCACACACAACGTGTCCCCCGCGGTTACTCCAGCCCCTCTCACTTTTGGCCTGTGTGCTTCCCTGTCACTTTCTTTCCGGCAATAATGGGGAATGCATCCACCTGTTCCATTTCCCATATGAGGAAGACTAGCTAATTGCCCATCAGACAAATTTCCGTTCCTCCTAGAAAAAAGGTGAGATTATATCTGCCAGTCGTCCTTGCAGTTAGGTTAGGCCACAGACTCACCAGAACGTGCGTGGTACCCATAAGCCTCTGACAAGCCTCTACACCCTCTCTCTTCATCCACCTGCTGACAAATGTGTAGGATTTAGCGAAGTATGAGGCATGAGAGACCCAGGAGATGGAAGGAGCCTGGATCCATGAGTGAGTATATAGAACAGAGCCCTTCCTCACACCATACCCCCTGCTCACCTTCAGTGGACCCTCGCATGCACGAGGAATCAGGTGCCGTTCATTTGTGATGCACGTGGGAAAACAATATCGAATAAAAACCAGAAGCTTGTTGCATTTGTGAGCCATCCCTACGTCGAGATTGCATAACCAGACAACCCAGAACTCCAAGGCTTGCAAGCACTTTTATTCCCATGCCAGTGGATCTGCGGGCCAACCACAGTTTGGCTCACGTGGGCTGGTCTCTGCTCGGCTGAGCTGCTTTGGGCAGCAGGCCTGGCTCCAGACTTGGGTTTAGGTCTGCTCCGCCTGTCCCCATCCCGGGGCCCAGGTTGAAGGGACAGGGGCTTCCTGGGCATGCACCTCTCAAGGGATATCGCGGGAGTCCAGGAGCTCAGCCAAACTGTGCCAGCACTTTAAATAGGATTTATATCATCTGCCCTTATGAAATCTTCTCAGGGGCGCCTGGGTGGCTCAGTCGGCGGAGCATCCAACTTCAGCTCAGGTCATGAGCTCACAGTTGGTGAGTTCAAGCCCCGTGTCGGGATCTGTGCTGACAGCATGGAGCCTGCTTGGGATCCTCTCTCTCTCTCCCTCTCTCTCTGCCTCTCCCCGACTTGCACTCGCTTGCTTTCAAAATAAATTTTTTAAACTTCAAACAAATAAATAAACCTGCTCACTTTCTATCGTCTAAGCAAAAGTTAGTGAAGCAGGAGAATACAATCCACCCCAAAGGTGGGAGGAAGTGAACATGTGCTGGAAAAAAACAATCTGATAAAAGATGTGGAAACTCACAGAATTGTCACTGGCACAGCCCCTGGTCTGAAGTACTCAGGTTCTTCCTACGAGTGCCACTGGTCTCACCCTCTCCCCATCCTGAAGGAAAGAATTCGATGAATTCCCCTCCTTCCTAGCTTCTGCTTTTCTTGAATTTTTCCAACCTCCCCAGCACCCATGTGACATGAATTATGAAGGGTATCCTAAGCATAACAAGCTCTCATGCTCTGCTATAGATAAGGAAGTTTATGACCCCCCCATATCACCATGGCCCCTAAAGCATGCTGAACTAATTATAAGCCTACCCATTTCTCTCCTACACGATAAAGTGCATTCATAATACAAGTGTAGGAATTCAAATCCATACAGAAAATGTCCATTCTACACATTTGTATCGTAATAGTAGTAGCTGATTCCTAACACCTCTCATAACTGGTATATGCACATCAGGGTACTTTCTCACATTAGCATGTGTAAGTTGCACTGACCCTTTTCTCTAGAAAGATCTCTTTTTCACTGAAGGAAGTCCAACTGCACATTCAGGGAAGGATGGAAGTTGAATCAGAGTCTCGCAGGAGCCCAGTTGTCCTATAATAAGTCCTATCTTAGCGGGCTCCTGACATGCATGAAAGCCGACTGAGCAGAGATGGCTAAGTGCCACATCAATACTTGTTTTTACTTACCCTGTGGTAGTTAAAATGTTAGCTGGTCCCACGGTGACCCAGCTTGTTGTAGTAAGGGTTCCCCAGAGAAACAGAACCAATAGTTGATAGATGATTGATGGAGAGCTAGATGGATAGCTAGATGATAGAGATGATAGGTAGATGATAGATAGATGATAGAGAGATAGATAGATCTAGAAAGAGATTGATCATAGGGTATTGCCTCATACAATTATGCAGGCTGAAAAGCGCCATGATCTGCCATATACAAGCTGGAAATCCAGGGAAGCTGACGGTGTAGATTTCAGCCTTGTGCAAAGGGCCTGAGGACCAGGAGCATCAAGGGCAGAAGATCAATATCCTAAATAAGTGGTCAGACGATGAGAGAGAATGAATCCAAGCTTCCTCCCCCTTATTATTCTCCTCGGGTTCTCAGTGGATTGGATGGTGCCCACCCACTCTGGGGAGAACAATCTGCTTTACTCAGTCCACCAACGTAAACGCTAATCTCTTCCAGAAACACTGTCACAGACGCACCCAGAAATAACATTTCATCAGATATCCCGCGGCCCTGCCAACTTGACACATAAGGCTAACCATCACACAATTCAAGATAATCTTTCTCCACCTCTCTCGAGGCTAGCTCCTGGCCCCTGGGAGGAGAAGCTCCTTCTCTTCCCCATCCACAGGCATATGGGGATAGCGTGGCGAGAGCTGGAGCAGCCATCTTGGATCCAGAAAAACAAAACTGTGTTGAGAAGGCAGAACAACAAGATAAAAGTAGCCCAGGTCCTCAGTGCCACAGAACCGCTGTTCCTGTTCAGGTTGTTGTAGGAGACAAAAGTAAACATCTCTCTAACGTAAACCACTCTTCAACTATCTGGTCTTTCTTACCGCAGCTAGAACCTGTATCTTAAATAATATACCTTTGTGTCTATTTATTCACGTTCAAGTACTTTGTATTCTCCCTGAATATGAGCATTGGCCCTTTCATTTGACATTCAGTGAAAAAATATTGGGCAGCAAACACAGGCAAGGCACTGAGCTACGTGCTTAAGAGGCAAGGGTGTCTACACCAGATTCTGTCTCCCAACCCTCCTTATACCAGGCTTACCTGAGCTTTAGCCATGTCACTAATCCCAACACACTTTCATGTCTTTACGCCTTAGCACATACTCTCTCTTCTGTCTGGGATGCCTGCCTTCCCCCCTTTAGCCTGAAGACCTCCTACTCACCCTTTAAGTCCCTACATCTAGGAAGATTTCCTCCATTGCCAGAATGGAGTCCTTTGCTTTTTGAACTTCTCCAACACTTTTTTTTAACGTAGAACATTACAGAATTTTCCAAGTTTGACAACTCTGCCAAAATACCAGGTTTTCAAAGGAGGAGACACTGCCTCCATTCCGTGCTCAACAAATATTGACTGAGCTCTTGGCATGCCCCACGCCTCGCACTAAACATTGGTGATGAGCCAAAACAGACAGAATTCCTATTCTCATGGGGCTGATGGCTTAACAGATGGAATAGTAATTGAATGAGCACACAGAGGAAACATCTAACACTGATCGGTGTTGGAAAGAAGAGGCTCTGATTTTAAGAGGAGTCATCTAATATGGTCAGAGATTAAGTACACAGGAGGCCCCCCCTTCGAGTGTCATGCTTGAGCTGACTCTGAAGGCTCTAATTCATCTCTGGGCCATGACAGGTATCTAGGAGGGCGCCTGACACATGGTAGCTGCTCCTCAAATATTAGTTGAAGGAAGTAATAACAGGCTGTTGATGAATGTTCAATTCATCAATTACATTTTCATAGCGTCACACAGCCTAAGCCCCCAGCCCATTTTATTATTTCTCGCAATAATAAAATCTATTCTATGATTAGTATTCTCATTTAATAGATGAAGAAACAGAAGCAAGAGAAGTTATATAATTTTTCCAGGGCTACACAACCAGGAAAGGGTAGAGCTGGGACTGGAAGCCAAGCAGCCCCGTGGGCATCTCGGCCATTAGCTACTACATCACTGTGCACCTGTTTCAGACCAGCTGTTCTACTGGCATTATTTCATCTCATGCCTGGGAGAGGTACGTACTGTGTTTTTGTTTTTCTCTTCTTGTGATGCCAGAATTGGAATCGAGGGATACGAGTCCCTCCACTCAAAACGATAAGGTCAAGAATAGACTCAAGCTTGGCCTCCCACAAAAGAACCGCATTCTCTCCACAGCACCAAACTGCCCACTGGTGACTCAGATGGTGACACTGCTGGCCAAGAGTTTATGGGAGATGAAGAGGAGGAGAACAAGGGGGAGGGGAAGAGGAGGGCCACAGGCCTCTGTTTAGATCCTCTACCCTTTTCTTGGGACTTGGATCTGGGCTGTTAGAATAATGCAGAAGTGAAAGGCAATCAGCCCTTCACGAACACCCTGGAGCCACTCCGTTTCTTTATTGCTCTCTACCTTTGCCATGTCACTTTGCATTTGTAAAAAGCCTCGCAATCACTTGTAGTACTGCCTGATTACAAGCGCAGTCTATTTTCCTATGCAAATAGGACGCTGCCCATAGTATGAAAATGTTATAGAAAATTACTTATACTCAGTGGAATTTCTTCAAGAAAAATTACAAGTTGCATCTTCAGATCTTAAATCGAGGCGTTCCCTCCCCCCCAAATGGATGGAAATAATATTGAGCTATTGTTAAACGCTCTAAAAGGTGTGTGAGCAGGGAACCGACCTGAGAGGGGTGGGGGGGGGGGGGTGTCGCTGAAATCTGTGCTGGCTCAGCTACTGGGCTGCAAGATGTAAAGTATCGAGACCTAGCTGTCTGTGCACCTTCCATACCAATCATGTTAATTGGAAACTGAAAAGAGGAAGTGGTGACAATCAACACATTTATCACCCTGAGGGCTGAGCATTTCATAAATTTAATCCAGCAAAGGAACTGGAAAATAAGATTGATGCCTGTAAGGATCAGGGGCGGGGAAAGGGGCCCCTCTAAACAACCGTTTGCAGCCATATGGCTGGGAGTGTTGGACCATATTTTATTTGAAGCTATTATAAATATGAAAAGGCGGCTTCCTCCTGGCCCCTGGCTGAAGTAGTGTAGCTTTTTTTTTTTTTTATGGTCTTTATAAAATAAAAGCAATAAAGGACACAAACAGGGTAGTTAAGTTTAATGGTGGTAAAAACCAGACACCTGAATATATGTAATTTATTTTCCTAAAAACTTGCCGGATTGAGGCTGCTATTAATTAACATGGAAATGTACTGCGGAGCCAAGGTTGCATGAGGTTTGTTATCTTGGCCACTTTATAAAATGGAAAAACAACACAACCAGAAGAATCTTTGTCACGTCATCATAAAAGGAGGTGGAGGAAAGTCATCCAAATAGTGTGGAGGCTTCATCCGGAAACAAAATTCCATAAGATCCCAGCTCTGTGGAATTCGGCAGGAGTTTTCCCTGATCACGGGCGGGGGGTGGGGTGGGCAGTGTGGGGCAGGAGGACCGCACACTAGTTGAGGACCCACTATGGCCAGGCACAGGGCTCTGCGCTTCACACAGGCTGCCACTTGTGATTGATTACTCTCGGTTTCAGACAAGGACACGGGGACTCAAATCGGGTAAGAGCCTTGGCCCAAGGGGTCCCTCATTAAAGGAAGGGTCAAGAGCAAATGCAGGTGTTATAACTGCAAGGCCTGTATTTGACCAGCGGTTGGTTGTTTCTCAACACATAGGCCACATCCCATGACCTACTATATTTTGTTTGCGTCTCGGCTGCCAAATAGCCCTTTTGGCTGGTTTCCGGAACATCGAGGAGGCAGAGCCTGGAAGTGAGCAAACTACTCCAACTTCTCTGAAGCCTTCATTTACCTGTCTGTGCAAAGAGTAGAGTAGTCCACTTACCGCTTGTTTTCTTTGGACTATTCATCACCGCTGGCCTGGGTGGGATCAGTCAGTAAAACCCAACTGAACAACCACAGTATCTACAGTAAGCTATTGCTCAATAAATATTTAAGACAGAATGTGGCCGGAGCGAAACAGATTGTTAAAGCTGATCTGATCAAACCACATGATATCCGCATATTTTGAGAAAGATAACCCTTAATCAGTTGCTTGCTATTTTTCCCTTTCTTCCCTTCCTTCCTCCCTTCCTCTTTCCCTGCTTCCTCCCTCTCCTCCTCTTTCCCTTCCGTCTTTTTTTTTTTTTTTTAAGAGGGGAAACACATTCATTGGCTTTACGAGCATGGTGTAATAGAAAGAACCAGGTTCTGTTTTGGGGAAGAGACGGTCAGACCTCACCTTTGTTGTTCGTTTACTGTGTGTGTATGTTTGAGCAAGTGACTTCACCTCTACACTCCCAGGTTTGTTGTATGTAAAGCAAAAATATGACGCGGGGGCGTTAAGTGTCTGACTTTGGCTCAGGTCATGATCTCACAGTTTGTGAGGTGGAGCCTCGCGTCGGGCTCTGTGCTGACAGTGTAGAGCCTGCTTGGGATTCTCTCTCTCTCTGTCTCTCTCTCTCTCTCAATCTCTCAAAATAAATAAATTAAAAAAAAAAAAAACCCACAACAGTACAACCTGACTTTCTGGAGGGTTCAGATGAGAGAAACACAGGAGAGCGTCTGGAGCCCTGCCAGGTCAGCAATGCTCACTCCATAAATGCCAGTTCCTTTCCTTTGGTGCCCTCTCAACGCTTAGGACATAATCGTATCTTCTGAAGTTCTGAAGAACAATAAATTGGCTTCACACCGTGTCATTTCACCTGGTCTTCACCCCAAACTTGTGACGTTAGCAGGACAGGGCTGGTCTCCCCTCGTGCACACCCTGATGAGCACAGCAAGGTATAAGCAGGTGAAACGCCCTGAGGCCACCCAGCCGGTAGAGGGTGCAGCCTGGGCTGCTCTTGGAACCCATGTCCTGGGGTGGCAGGTCCGCTCACTGCCATCGCCCCACATTTGCTCAGATTGAGGAAATAGTAACAAACAATGCTACAAATTGAAGGGACAATGCACTGCCTGCTAAGGTAGCAGTTTGGGAGCAGATGGGTGGCCATCACTTGGTATTAAACTCTGATTGGCCAAAAGGTGTCTTCCTTTAGAAAGCAGAATTTCTCTCCAAAAAGAGGCAGAGGAAACGTTGCCATGATTAACAAGGTGCCAACATGCTGGCCGATAATTCAGAGAGTCAGCAAACACAGCTAACAGCTGGCCTGAAAACAGTGGGAAAACAATTTATGGGCCTTTGCTCAAGTCAGAAAAAGGATGCAAAGTCCTGGCATAATAAGCATATTTTTTACTTGCTTTGTCCTAAGAAAAATCTTACCCGAGATTAAGAGGTTTGTTTCCTTTGATGCTCCTACATCCTGATTAGAGAACATAAACTCTTCTGTGATTACGTCTACCATCCAGTGGCTGCTGGAGAGGAGACAAGGCCACACTGTCCTGCCGTCGTAAATATCGGTGCCGTAATAAACCAACTCTGTATTGATGTTCGCTGGTTCAAAGGGCCCGGGAACCCAATTGAACATTTCAGATGGATGATAATGTAACTTCTGGTCAAGCTGATTATTAGGTAATCACTGGAGCTGAATTACAAAGGGGAGAGAAGAAGAAGGGAGGGAAGGAGGAATAATTTATATACTAGAAGGAAGAAGGAGTGCATAAGGAAGAGGAAGGAGAGAGAGGGGGCCAGAGCAAGGGTGAGAATCGAGGAAATAGAGCAGATAGCAGCCCCCAGTTATGAAGCATTTATTAAGCACCAGGCAAGCTGTCCGGGACCACACACACATTTTCTCATGTAATATTAAAAACAGAATTTTAAGTAGGAACAATTACTTTAGACAGAAGGAAATGGGCACAAACAGATGAAATCATGTAACCAAGGTCAACCAACCACTAATTGGAGGAACCAGGATTCTAATCCAGGAGGGAGGAGAGGAGGAAGAAAAGGGGAGGAGGGAGGGAAATTAGTTGTGGAAGAGTGGCTGACAGAGACCATCAGCTTCTGTGTTGGAAAATTAGTGTCTTTTTCATCATAGGCAAACGGGCATAAACAAAGAGGCACTTGGATTGTGCCAAGCTCAGCTTTCCGCCCCAGAAAGTACAAACTCCCATTAGAAGTGGGTCTGGGCTGGAAATTCAGGCCCACTAATAGGGATGAAGAACATCAGCTTGATGGGCCGATTTGTTAGGAGGGGTCACTGTTTGGTAGTTCAAAGACTGTGGAGGGATTTTATAAGCCACCACAGCCCTGGGCTAGAAAAGAAAACTCCAGGGAGCAGGGACAGTTCCACCACCCATTTGGTCCGAAGAGCTAGGAATGTATCAAAGTTCTAAGTAATCACCCTTTCATCGGGCTGAACGAAAGAGGAACTAAATAGCACGATCATATTGGAATCACAGTAGATGCATTTATCTTATGTTATTTTGGTTTTTTGCTAAAAATAAATAGGAATACAAGGACCAAATGCGATAGGATGACATAAAAGTATCTCAGGCTTTTGATGGCCCAAAGACAAAAACACTAGTAGAAGCAAAAACACTAGAAAGAAAGGTACAAATATCTCTCTATGCATTCTTTGAACACTCAATGGTGCTCCCTGTCCCAAGCACTGGAACACTCTGTGCTCAAGGAGCTTATCAGCCGGGTCGGTAGGGAGCCAAAATTCCCACCTGGGTACTCTGACCTCAGATCCCAAGGATCTTGCTTCCTGACGGCCGTCGATCCTATTGATCCCAATGCTCAGCTTTGCTTCAACCAAAAACCTGCTCTCTGTGGTTCTGGCATCTTTGACAGAAGCCTCTTATAAAACAGATGAGACACGTTTAAAAATACATCAAGCATGAACGTGTTTATTCATTCAATGCATGTCTGCAGAGCCCTGGACAACAGGGGCCCAGAAGTGGACAGGGTCTTTGTCTTTGTGGACAGGGATACACAAAGGGACCCAGACAAAGCCCAAGGGATTGAGAAAAAAAAAATGCAAGCCTGGGGTGTACTTGTAAGGACATGCACATAGTTCTGGAATGGAGACTAAGTGAGGCGGATGGGCGATTTTAATAAGATAGCTCCAAATGCCTCTCTAGGGAGGGGACATTTACCATTAAATGGTCACCAGGATGAGAACAGAGGCTGTAGGGAGCGCCCATGTCGAAGCAATAGCGTGGGCAAGGTCCTGAGGATGGAGAGGTGAGTGCATTGAGCTAAAGCCAGGGACTGTGGCCATTTACACATCTCTCTCTTTTAGTCCTCAAATCAATTCAGGGGAGGGACCTACGTCAGAGGTGACCCTATGTGAGGGGCTTTCTCTGAACACCTGCAGGTCAGTAGTCAGGGAATATCAACTATTGTAAAGATATCTTCAAATTTTAAGTTTATTTGTTTATTTTGAGAGAGAGAGCGAGAACAGAGGAAGGGCAAAGAGAGAGGGAGAGAGAGAATGCGAAGCAGGCTCCATGCCTTTAGCACAGAGCCTGATGCGGGGCTCGATCCCACGAACCATGAGATCATGACTTGAGCCGAAATCAAGAGTCAGTTGCTTAACTGACTGAACCACCCAGGCGTGCAGGAATTACTGACCATTAGAGAGAGACTTTTAATGCTGCTTCTCTGTCTGGACTCCTTACACTAATTCTGCCTTCGGACACTGATACTGGGCTATTTCCTACTTCCGATCAAACAGTTCCCCTCCAGGGCTCTGGTCATGCTAATGCCCCAGCTAGGAATGTCCTCAGCTCTGGTTCAGCCTCCCCATCCTGAAAGCTGTCCCATCTCAGTCCCACCTTGCACTCTCTGTGTCTTACTATAGTCACCCTTGTCCCCTACAGGGCCCTGGGTGCCCGGTCTCTCTGTCTGCTCATCTGTCCCAAACAGTGCCTGGCACAGGGCTGATGCCTGTGGCAACCCCCCAGGCACCTTTCCACGAAAGCAGAGAACGGGAACTCGTGCCATCTGAGCTTCGGCATCCCACTGCCTGGAAGCACGGCTGCCACGCTGACGAACATATTCCCTTTGTCAGAATCACCTTCCAAGTCCAATCCTGCCTCCACACATTACGTTCTTGCACCTTCCGAGCTATTCATTTTCAGAGCTGGCAACTCATTTCCTTGCACCTTTGGTGAGCAGGTTAGTGGCATCCCTGGGGACCCATTCCTTTGTGCAGTTAGAGGAAGCTGCTGGGAAGGAGGTCTTGGCAGAGCCGCAGGTCCAGAGGAAGACCAAAGCCCAGCCCTTGTGATGCTCTCATACGCTGTTGGAGCTCCTTCACCCAGGAGAATGGCAAGCTGGCCCCTTTTATGTCATTGGCTGGAGGGGGCTCTGGAGGGGACTTTGAGCTCTGGTCATTGTGGTGGGCAGAATGAAGTAAGCCTTCCCCCTGCAGATGTGCAGAGATATCCAGGTCCTAATAACCCCACCCCCCCGCATCCGAAAGATTTTCTGGTCTTACTCTCCAGTACCTGAGAATGTATCACCTTACATGACAAAAGGGACTTTACAGATATTATTGAGATGGGTATATTATCCTGGATTATTCAGGTTCAACATAACTTCAACAGTCCTTATTAGTGAAAGAGGGACTCAGGGAGATGAATTTGAAGATGGGGGAAGGGGCTCTGAGTCGAGGGATGTAGTCTCTGTCTAGAAACTAGGAAAGACAAGGAAGTGAGTTCTCTCCAGTGCCTCCAGAAGGAAGGGCACCTGCCAACATATTGATTTGAGACCCAGCGAGACTCATATTTCCAGAATTGTAAGAGAATAAATTTGTATTCTCTTACGCCACAGAGTTTGTGGCAATCTGTCACAGCCGCAGTGGGAAACACACAGGAATCTTAGTGGAAATGCCTGAGGACTCTATGTGGGGGCCTTCATCCATACATTGACCCATCATGTAGTCTTCCACTTGGTACATACTCAGACCTCGAGGTCAAACCCCATGCAAAGCCATCTGTCAGATGCTGGGAAGATTATGACAACTGAAATGTGTTCATTGTTCCATGCTGTTCACAGTCCTCAAGGGAAACTAACAGGACCACACCGGCATGGATGATGGGCACTCAGTCACTGGTGTAACCAAGGTCACAGGCCAGCAAAAGAGGAACACGACAGAGGGGAGCTTAATTTCACCCAGAAGAATCCAGGAACTTTTCTGGAAGAGGTGAGACCTGAGTAAAGCCTGATGAGATGAATAAGGGCCAGTCGGATGGGTGAGGAACAGGGGCTGCCCAGGCAGCTGGTACATGTGTAGAGGAGCACAGAGGCTCACAGGAGCTTGGGCTTCTTGAGGATACTGGAGTCACAGGTACATAGAGCGCTGGGCAGGTGGTGGGTAGAAAAGGGTTACCAGCCAGACCAGTAGGCAGGGCCACATCAAAGGTGGTCTTGTTCTAAAAGCTAGAATCTTACCCTACCCCACTAAAGTGCCCCAGAGTAGAAAGGCACAATCGCATTTGAGAAATCTCAGAAAGAAGTAACCCAAGCAGCATAACACAAGCTTGAAAGGTACTTGAAGACTCTCATGTTCGTTCTTGAAAAACCCGGTGCGCCGGTCATCAATCTCTTCAACATAATTGGTTTTCCACCAGGATCTTTCAGAAAAATTTACAAGCCAGCAATGTTTCCCTTCTTTCCCTTAAACTTCACATACCCTGGTCCACATCATCCCCTTTTTGTCCCAGTTTGAGAATCAGAGCCGAGATGGGGGCCGGGAGGGTGTTAAGCAGGAAGATTAAGTACAAGAAATTGTGCGACTTCAAAATCTAAGATTCACCACCTGGGAGACAGAGATGAGAATGCACACGGTGGGGAAGGGCAGGTGGAAACAGAAAGCAGAAGTCACATAGCATCAACGGTAAATGTTGTTTGCAGGCCAGAAGCTTGGTAGAGGAAAGGGGGATATGCAAAAAGAATGCAGAGGTGTCTTGGTTCAATCAGAAGGGTCAGGTCTGCCCACCTGGCTGTGGAGAGTTGAATAGTGCCCCCGGCCCCCATCCAAATCCACCTGAAACCTCAGAAACCTGATTTGGAAACCAGGTCTACACAGATATAACCTCAAGAGAAGTTATCTTGGATTAACGCGGGCCTTAAATCCAGTGATTGGTGTCCTTATAAGAAGAGGAAAGAAAACATTTTTAAAAATAATTAAAAATTAAAAAAAAAAAAAGAGGAAGGCGGGACACACAGGTACAGACACGGGTGAGAGGTCATGCTAACATGGAGGCAGACACCGGAGAGGTACAGCTACAAGCCAAGGAACACCAAGGACATCTGGGAGCCATTGGAAGACACCAGGGAGGGCTCTCCTCTAGAGCCTTTGGAAGGAACACAGCTTGTTGGTTGGCACCTTGATTTCAGACTTCTGCCAGAACTGTGAGAGAACACCTTTCTACTGTTTGAAGTCATACCGTGTGTGGTGATTTGTTACAGCAGCTCTGGGAAACTCATACTCTGGGCGAGAGGCTAGGTCCTAGCTTCCGGGAAAAGATGTAGGGTAAGTTTCTGTTCTGTAAAGACTAACAGAAATGCTGGAGATTGGTGGGGGTTCTTTCATTCACCAAATACTCACTGAAGCCCTGTATGTGTCAGTCACTGGGCTGTGGGTAGGTGGGGGGGGGGGGAGGGGCACGGCATGGGGAAATGTAAATGAGCCATAACCTACACTAAGTAGTTCTTCATCTAGTGGAGGATTCATCTGTGGTCCCAGACTACCTTCCTCCGAGTCTTCTAGGGCTGTGCTGGTCAAAATGGGGTCCATAGACAGGCAGTGTCAGCCTTACCTGAAGCAGGTTAGGTATGCTTATTCTTGGGCCCCATTCCAGACCTACTGAGTCAGAGTTTCAGAGAGAAAGATCCAAGGTGGCAGCTTAATGGTGTGAGGCAAAGTGGCCTAAGGCAAGGAAGAGTAACTCCCAGGCTGAAGTCAGCTACCCCGGTTCTAGAACACCCCTTTCCTCACTGCTGGGTGTAGTCTGGACCTGGAATCAGAGCCTGCTCTGATGACATCAGTGTCCACCAGCAGGGAACAGAGGGTGGGGAAGGCAGAAGTGGGAGATTCCTGCTGGTCAGAAGCTTACACAGCCTTTGTCTAAATCGGATGCGCCCGAATTACTCCCTCTTCCCCACCGACTCCCATTCAGTTCCTCTTGTGGCTGGACCCCCTCAGGGAGAGCTCCTATAGGCTGCAGTGGATGGTGATGGGGATTACCAGCTCCAGCATCACCAGTACTGCCACTCCCACTTGTCTACCCTCTGTCATTTCTTAGGCACCATAGGACATCACTTTAGACAGATATCGTTGTAATCATCCTCACGACCACAGGAAGTGGAGTCTATTGTGCCCATTTTACAGAAGAGAATATCAAGACCGAGGCAGGTTAATTGCCCAAGGTTATTTACCAAATAAGTGACAACTATACTGCATACCCGGTCTTCCCACCCACGCACTTTCCTCCATCCTGTGTGGCTGAAGAATGTTATGAGAGAATACGGGACAGATCAGTGCTCCTCAGTCACCTGGGTCTGTTGCTAAATGTAGGTTCTGATATGGCCGGTCAAGGGTAGGGTCTGAGGTTTGACATTTCTAACAAGCTCTCTGGTGATGCCATTGCTGCTGATGCCTGCACACTGTTACACTTTGGGTAAGAGTGAGATGATTTCTTGTGGACCGCATACCTAAACTGGGCAGACAAGTAGAACCATCTCCTAACTTGGTCTGTAACATGGTTACGGTAACTGGATCCATTACTTAGGCAACTGGGTGGATTTCAAATTGGAAGACGCCGTCAGACTCGGGGAAAGCAAAACATACCAAAAATGAATCAGGGGCAGAAACTCAGATCTGGCCAGCTGTGGAGACACTGTCACTTCTCTCTTGCCCATCCTCACCCAGCCACAGGAAGCTAGGGCCTGTCCCCTGCAGCACCTGCCCCAGCTGGTCCTTGGACCAATAAAGTGTGTACAGGATGGCAGTGAACTCACTCCTGCAACAGACAGATCCCAGAATTATATAACTGTCCTCAAGCCAGGTTGGTGACTTTGGCTTGGCCCATGGACCCTTGTGGTGTGTCTGCCCCAAGCACTGGCCACCTGAACATTTCCCTTGGCTTCCGTGACTTCATTTCTAACTTGATTTTTTGCTTTCTTGGCCTCTTACCCCTCCACTCTCTATAGCGCCTGCACTGTCCTGTGTTCTCCATCAGGGGCATAATGCCCCTACCTGCCTTGCTTGGAGCATAGATTCCCAGTTGCCAGGCTGGGCTCATTCTATCCAACCTCCTACACTGAGGAGATCTCCTGCTTCCCTGAGACATTGCTACTGGGCCCACCCACCCCCTCAACAACCCCAGAATCAGCTGAGTGTCCTAAACCTCCAGTCTACCCATCTTGGCTCTCCCTTCCTCCCAGAAACCTGACCTTAAGTGACAGTCTTTGTGGTTGATGTCATACCCCAGGGTATAATGAAAAGAAGTCTATTTTTTCCATCACGGTGTTTCAAATGAAAAATGTTAGAAATAAATCCAAACAATCATTCCTTCAATAGACAGAAATGGCTGGAAATCATTCTTGAGTAGGAAAGTGGTGATGTGTGGTAAAATCTACAGAAAGTTAAATTTTACTTAGATCGGGTTGCCATGCTAAGTTTGTGTGCAGAAGGTGATTAAGTGTGTTGTTTTAAGATAAGATAAGAACATCTAGAGTCAACATCTCTGGACAAGATTGACTACATTCCTTTGGGTAAAATATGAATGTTTTTGGACCAAAAAAGAGGACAAGAGCATTGGTTTTTAACTCTGTAAATACCGTATCTCATATTTGATTAATTTATGACTAGCAGCAAATACAATAATAGGATGAACAAATATTGAAGGGCAAACTGTAAATCAGAGAATTATTAGGCTCAGGCAATTCTCACTGCACTCTGTCAATTCAAGTTCAAGGTCATTCAGCTCAACTGTTGTATGGACATGGCCCCGAGGTTGACCTCATGGGGAGGGAGCATGACACAAAGATTAAGGGTTTGGGTCTGTGTCTCAGCAGAACTTGCATCCGAGTCCCACCCTGCTACTAGGAAGCTCTACAATCTCACCCAAATTATGTAATTTCTCTCAGCCTCATTTTCCCAATCCTAAAAGCTACAATGATCATACTGCCAACCTCAGTGGTTATTTTGAGGACAACATGAGGTTTTTCGCAGAAGGACTCCAGACCACGCCTTGAGACTTTGCTGAGCCCCATCTAACCTGTCTTGTGTGGATAATCAACACCGCCCCCACTTTATTATGACTTTTTCTTTAAGGCAAAGAAACCCAGGGTGGGATCCTAGTCATGCTGGGATGTGGCAGTGACCTGAAGCTCAGGTAGGGCTGAGGCACAACCCTGCACAAGACCAGAAGTGAGGCTGATATAAAATCTATGATAATTATCATTCTTTTTTTAATGTTTATTTATTTTTGAGAGAAAGAGGGGGGGGGGACAGAGAGAGAAGGAGACACAGAATTCAAAGCAGACTCCAGCATCTGAGCTGTGAGCACAGAGCCCGTGGCGGGGCTCGAACTCATAAACTGTGAGATCATGACCTGAGCTGAAGTTGAATGCTTAACCCACTGAGCCACTCGGGCACCCCGATAGATTACTATTCTTGACACGGACGAACCACAGCTCTAGTTTGGGGGCTTATATGTCAGATGTCTTTACAGCACCCTTATTAAGATAAAACAGGTGCATTCAGGAAGAGTAGGAGCCAGAAAAAGGGGGGGAGCCGCACCTCCTCGTCCAACAGAGTTTTGCGTGGACTCCCGTAGAGCGGCTGTGCATGCTTACCTTCCCTTGCTTACTTTGCTTGGCCCTCCCTGAATCTTGTAATTCATTTCCAGCGACTCAGATCCACCTCTTCGCTCATACACCCATTCAACTGATAAATGGTTACCGAGTGCCCAACGCGATGAAAGGCAGTGGGACAAAACGGTGAAGAACGTGGACTCTGGCCCCAAAATGCCTGGGTTCAAACCCCAGCTCTCCCAGAGTCCCTGCTCGCATCCTTTTCATTGATCTTCTCTAGGAAACCTTGGCAGGTGGGTTTTGCTAGCTGCACCTGAGCGCAGGCGAGAGGCTCTCCAGCATGCTGGCAGGCTGGCTGTTATTGATCACGCTCTCCGGGCTATGTCCCATGGCCTCACATTCTGGTGACCACTAAACCCACAGGAATCTTCCCACCTAAAACGGGCTGGTTTAGGGGTACCCGGGTGGCTCAGTCGGTTAAGCGTCTGACTTTAGCTCAGGTCACGATCTCGCAGTTCGTGGGTCCAAGCCCCACGTTGGGCTCTGTGCCGATGGCTCAGAACCTGGAGCCTGCCTCGGCTTCTGTGTCTCCCTCTCTCTCTTTGTCCCTCCCCTGCTCACCCTCTGTCTGTCTCTCTCTCAAAAATAAATAAACATTTAAAAAATAAATAAAAACAGCCAGCTGAAAATCCTTTGTCTGTGTCACTGTGGCCCTGTGACTGGTTCTCCAGTGAAATTTTACCGAGCAGGATGAGGATTACCCTTGCCATTGGAAGCAGCGCGGTGCTATGGGGACCACAATTCTCAATCTACCGTCAAGTACCAGGCGGCACCTCCATTATTTGAGTCTCTATGCAGTCATTTTGAACGGCATTTTCACTCTTCCAAGAACATATTTCCTCATTCCCATGTAGTGGGGCCAGTAAGTTAATACACTACAAACCGGGAGTTCAACAGGCATCTTTGTTTTCTGCATCCGATCCCCTCTGCTCTGGTTTTCCATCCCACTGGGTCGAGGAAACACGCTCGCTCCACATACTTGAACTTGCCAGTAATCTCATTCTCTAATTTTCTCAAATGTCTCTGCTGTAGAAAATTCCTCAGTCTTTCTGAGTTCCCCCTTTTCTCCTGGCCATTTTGGGGGCTTGCGAAGAGGAAGTGTCAGTATTTTAGTGGTGGCCTAGATAGAGGAAACGCAGGTCCTGGGGTGGGGCCTTGTGGTTTTAGGGGTCCTCACAGTCTATTTAGGGAGGTCCCTTTCTCTGCTCATCACAAGGCTGACATTTGCTGCTAAGATCTGGGGCTGGCAACGCAGACAGAGGGCAGTGAGGGGGTTCTCTGTTCCCTCCCCTTGGTCTCCTCGCCCCTCCTCCTCTCCCCTCCCCTCCCCTCCTCTCCCCTCCCCTCCTCTCCCCTCCCCTCCTCTCCTTCTCCTCTCCTCCCCTGTTTTGCATTAAGCCCATCCCCACTCTGCCCCTCAGCTTTGGCTCAGACCTTGGCCAGCAGCCTCAGCCATCAGCAGGATGGCCTCGTGCTGGGCTCCTGGCTCACCAGCCTCAGCTAACGTGTGCCTCGTCTTCTCAGGAGCAACCAGAGATACGTGCTCCCTTCTGCATGGCTGAAGCTGAGGAACCCTGGAGTGCTCCCTCTGGCCCCCTCCTGGCTCTTCCTGGGCCCTTGCCATCAGCCCAGCTGCCCCAGGGCCACATGCTGGTGTGCTGGTACCCTGTGAGGAGTCTTGTCCCAAAGTTCTAATGGAGACATGGGTCCTAAGACCAGTGCCTCCTGCTTTCCCTACACCTTCTCAGGGTTTTCTCCTGATGTGGCCACCCTGGACTGAGTTCAGACAAGCGAGGGATGCTGAGTCCTCAGGTACAAGTGGACCCTTTCCTGACTCCCCTCTGAACCCATCCCCTGCCCAACACATCCACATCCGCTTCCCTCGCCTTAGGGCTAACAATAAAATGTCAAATGCAGTATTCTCGTTCCCGAAATCTGACAACCCCACTTGGCCTTCTCCCTCGGGTGGATGTTGGGGTGACTGGGAAAGTGTCCTGCATCATATGCCTCTTTCCCAGCATTATCTTGGGTGGTGGCCTTCTCCTGTCACGAGGCACTACCGTCACAGTGGATGTAACACAGGAAGAGAAACCAACTTCCCAAAAGGTAAGGTGCTGCCAGACGTAAACACGACTACAATAGCCCCGTGTTGCAATCACAAAGGCTCGCGGGAGGGAGCGAATCTGAAGCTAACTTTTTAGAATCAGACACATCCAAATTCCAATCTTGGGCCAATTTGCTCTGCCTGTCGGAGCCCCAGTTTTCTCACCTAAAATGGAGGTAATAATAGCACTTATCTGTTAAGGCTGTTGCGAGAACTCAGTATATATGAAGGAGCTATTGCAAGTAAGTGGTCAATAAATGGTTTTTGGATTAATAAATCTTCCCGATGACTCTGGAATCTGCCATCAGTGTTAGTGGGTGGCAGCTTCTACAGACTAAAGAAGACTCCCCTTCAGCTCATTCCTTATTTGGAACTTTGCCATGGGTGACAGAAGTGAAGGGCCACACACTGACCACAGGTGATGTGATGCAGCGGGCACTTCTCGTGTGTCATGACGCTCATTCCTCACAGCTAGCTGTCCTGTGAGGCAAGCACTTGACAGAAGGGAAAGCCAAGGCTCAGAGGAGGACACCTCGGGGACTCCTAAGCCTGCACATTCCGCCTGGGCTCCCTGGAGCAGCCACAGCCTGGCCCGCCCCACCCCCTGCGCAGACAGCCTGCAGGAGTGATGTGATGTGGACCAGGCAGACCCGCATGAGCGATCTGCTGGGGCACTCGCCAAAAATGCTCAACGGTCGGTGGATGAAGAAACCACAGGTCTGCAGAGAAACTGATGCAAATTGAGAAGCACGAAGGATTTGCTCGTGAGCCAAATTCCCGGTCCTCTGCCTACTGGTCACCTGGGGCTGTTGTCCTTGTCCTGTGCTGTCCCCTCTTTAAGCACATCCAGATGTCACCTTTGCATAACTGCTTCCATGGTGTATTGTGGACCTGAGTGTGTGTGTGTGTGTGTGTGTGTGTGTGTGTGTGTGTATATATATATTTTTTTATCAAAGTGAGATCATGTCTCCTTAGCTCTAAATTGAGGACAAAGGTCCTCCTGTATGTCTGTCTCCTCCGTTGGCCCTGAAAATCTGATGTGATAATAGTCATAATAACAGCTAACACTCACATAGCTCTTACCATGTGCCAGGTTTTGTTATGAGCATATTTGATAACTCGTGAAATGCTCATATCACAATGTGAGATCCTATTATCATCCTCATTTTACAGGTGAGGAGGGCGAAGCCCAGGGAGGTTAATTAATTTGTTCAAGGTCACACAGCTAGTAAGGGGTGGAGGCAGGAATCGATCCCAGAGAGCCTGATAATAGGCTCTGTGTTCTGGAGGGGGTGAGAAGGCCCACTGGAAGCTTCTAGGCTGGGGTTTCTGGGCATATTACATATTGCCCAGCCTTGCTCAGCCAGACTCCTCCCATTGACGAGAGCTTAACCTACAGAGCTATTATCTAATTATTGCCTGTGCAACCTTACTAGCTCAGAACCTTGGAAATCCTGCTGTATTATAACATTAATGCTCAAGTAATAATATCATATTTAAAATGATTTCCTGGGGCACCTGGGAAGCTCAGTCGGTTAAGTATCTGACTTTTGCTCAGGTCATGATCTCACGGTTCGTGGGTTCAAGCCCCACATCGGGCTCTGTGCTGTCAGTGAGGAGGCTGCTTCAGATCCTCTGTCCCCTTTCCCTCTCTGCCCCTCCCCAGCTCCTTCTCTCTCTCTCAAAAACAACATTTGAGCAATTCTTAAAACATAGTTTAAAAAAAATGCTTTTCCATTACTCTTCCAATCAGATTTCAGGTATGGCCCATGACTTGGATGCTTGGATGTGACTCTTGCCTCCAACCCTTCTTTCATTTCCACCAGTTCTCCCTCCCTCCACCCCCTGCTAGCTGGGGTGCCAGAAACTCACCTCCATTCTGTTAGTAGACATGCCAAGTGCCTCCCTGACCCTGCTGTGCCTCCTCCCTGAAAGGGAGTTGTTTGGACTCTGGACCTCTCAGGGACAGCCTTACATATGGGACAGTTGAGGTCCCCGACTGCCTGGCCCCTCCATCTCCCCTTCCCATCATCACCTGCATCTGTAACCTCTCGGTGCCTCTACGGAGCTCTCTATTAGACCCTTTGTACTGTTAATTTTATGATCTTCACTTGGTTGGACTGGTCAGCTATGAGTAGAATGACAGCTGAGCCTGTAGCGTGGTTTCTGGGACCTTGCAGAGAATGTCATGACCTTTGTGGAGCCCTCTCAGAAAACCCTCCCTCCTCCCAGACACTGCCTTAAATTTGCCGAACTATGGACAGATTTCCCTTCCACAGAGGGAGCTTATCAGGGAACTGAGATCTTCTAACAGAGGGGGGCACTGTGACTTTAATGGCACCGAAGTGTCAGTGACGTCCAGCCGTGACTTCCTGAGAGAAAGCTCGGGAGGGTAGTGAATGGAGGCAGAGGGGGAGAACAGGAGAATGTGGACACCAGATCTAGGTGTTGCTGGAATTTGGACTGCTTTCTCCAGGAGGAGAAGCCTGCCACCACCTTAGGAGAAGTGAGATGCTAGAGCCACCCTGGGGACAGCCAGCTGTGTAGGAAAGAGTCAGTAGACCCAAGGGTGATTCCTACCTTTACTACTTAGCCACTTAATGGATGTATGAACTTGGACAAGTTATGCAATATTCCCAAACATCTATTTTCTGCTCTGGAAAACAAACCAGAATATCTATCTTATGGTGTTTGGCTGGGGAAAAAAGTACATGATTGGGCACATGCCTGTCACAATGTAGATGTTCAATACATATTTTCCATCCTCTCCAGTCCTTTGTGCCCAGAGCTACCCCTCCGTAAGTGTTTGGGGTAGAAGATAGGGAGAAAGATACTGTTTCCCCACCAGGCCAGTTCTCAGGGAGTTTGGATCTCCAGCTGGGGATATTTGCAGAGCACCTCATCAGGACTAGAGAAGCCCCCGATGAGTGTTTACAGAGTGAATGAAAGACGGGTGTTGCAGCACATGGGTGAGGCAATGTCTGTTATTCGAATTAGAATGGACAAGTAAACACACAGTTCACACTATAAATATAACCAGAGACATTTCCTCATCCATAGTCTTCATAATGTGAAAGCCCACAAAGCACCCAGAAGACCTTCACCAGCCAGTGATGACATAGGAATGTCTCCATGGACTTTTGTTTCCTCTCTACCACATTGCCAGAATTGCAATCAGCCCATCAGGGGAGGCAGTGATCCAGGACAGGGGTATACACCCTGGGGCCCCACCATGCTGGCCAGAGTCTTCCCAGGCACAGCAGTGGGGCTTTCTGGTCCTCCTCGGTGCCCGGATGAAACGTTGTGCCATCCAGCTGGGTTCTCTGAAAGAGTCAGTGTGGAGAAGGCGAGGAGCTCAACATTTATACAAAACCACAGGCAACGTCAAGGTCATCAGACCAGGTCTTCTTTCCCTACAAGGCGCAAGGCTTGGCTCAGCAATATCAAAGAAATTAAGCGGGAAACACTCATGTTCTGTCCACACCTCCCCTCTTTTTCTGTGGATTTGAGGGAAAAATGAAAAGTAATTTAGTCTAGGTGATTATTATCACCTTCATCATTACAGGAATTTAAACATCACACTGATGTATCCAGGCCATGTCTTAATAACTGAGGAAGGAACAGTTCAACAGAGAAGACAGACAAGGGCTGAGGGCATTCAGGAGCTGAAACTGTCCCAGGTGTACAGGACAGAATGAGCCAAGGGATGCTCCTCCACTCTCTTTGTTTTTGGTTACTTACTTTTCCACTTTTCATTTGTTCTTCTCATGTCTTTCAACCTCTGCCTCGGCTATTAACCTACTTTTCTTAAATGAATCTGTTTCTGTGTTCATACTTAATATTTTGGACTCCAACTTATTTCTGGTTAGCAGATGCTGTACCTCATTCATTCATTCATTTGCTCATTCATTCATTCATTCATTCACCAATCCATCCATCCATCCATCCATCCACCCACCCACCCGTCCATCCAGTAAGACTTTAGCCACATATCTATGACCTGGGAGGCACAGTGGTAGGTACTGAAGGCATACAAAAGGGCATCACCTGCTTCATGACCTCAAGAAACTCTCAGTCTAGTAAAGAAAACCTACCTGGATTGGCTCACTGTGATTTTCATGAGCAAGTCAATCAGTCATCCATTTATTCACCTATTCGACAAACATACGTTGAGTTCCTACTGTGTGCTAGGAACCGTGTTATATCCTGGGGGTTCAGGGAATGAACAGGAGAGTCCCTACCCTTGTGGAGTTTATAGTCTCCAGATGGAGAAGTTCGTGGGATGACTGGGACCTGGGAAGACTCCAAGAGGACAGGTCATGGGGAAATTATGGGCTGTGAAAGATTTTCTTCTTCTTTGCCCGCCTTTGTGTAAGCACGAACTAACTGTCAATTTCTGGAACAGATTTTGGTTACCCATGGCAACGTCTGAAGCATGAAATAAAGAGCAGAGGGAAGCACACATTCACACCCTCACATTAAATTATCCACATGGCTCTCTGAGTGTGCCGATCAGGAACATAAAATGAGCTCTTGGTTAATTAGAAATGCTCTAGTGGTTCATCATTAGAGTGGGTGTGTTGATTTTGGAAGAGATCTTTAATTTTTTTATTTTGCCCTAAAATTTTCAAAATGTGTTATTTGAATAAACTAAGTTATTTATAATTTTGGAAGGAGAAAAATAATCAGATTTTTTAAAGTTTAATGAAACAATTTCTCTAGTTCTCTTTTCATGAAGTCCAAACTTTTTTTTTTTAAGTTTATTTATTTATTTTGAGAGAGAGCAAGCAGGGGAGGGGCAGGGAGAGAATCCCAAGCAGGCTCCCCACTGTCAGCACCGAGCTTGATGCAGGGCTCGAACTCACGAACTCTGAGATCATGAAGTGAGCCGAAATCAAGAGTTGGACACTTAACTGAGCCACCCAGGTGCCCCAAAGTCCAACCTTCTTAACAAGACTTAACAAGACTTACAGTGCTTACATGATCTGAGATCTGAGATCAGCCATCCATCCATTCTGATCCCTTTTGCCTCCATTTTATTGAAAAGCTTTCACATTCCCTGATAGTCTTTGTTCTTTCTGCCCCCCTGGGACACTGCACATGCCGTCCTTTCTTTCTGCAGGACGCCTGCAACGTCCTCTCTTCCCCCCACCTTCTCTCCTTCCCAAGTGTCCTCCTCTCCCAACTAACTTTAATATTACTTCCTTCTCAGGTGACAGATGAGATGTTGCTTCTTCCAGGAGTCTCTCTTGACCATAAACCCACAATGGGATGATGCCTATGCTGTGGTTTCTGTACCCTCCTATCGTTCCCCTGCAGAATTCTAACAATATATTGTAATACTTTATTTAAATACTTCTTTCCTCTACTAAGCTATGATGACATGGCTGTGCCTATTGTCTTCATCATTTGTATTTGGGTCCCACTACAGTAACTGTCAAATAAATATTGAATTAATGGATGCATCAGATCAAGAAATGTCATTTAAATTGATAATAATTGCATCATTGGGCTCCTGCTGCATAGCACACGGCCCCAGACCTCAGTAGCTTGGAATGGTGAGTGTCCATCCACACAACCACAGCTTTGTAGGCAGTTCTGGTGGCTCTGCTTCACGCTGCTGGTCATGGGTCAGTGGCAGCAACACCCCTCCATGTGTCTCTCATTCATGTGGGACCAGCAGGTTTCCTGGGGCCCATTTTCCTCATGGTAATGGTTAGATGTGCAAGGGGGTGGAGCCCACCCCCCATAAGGACATCTTAAGTCTTTGCTTCATGTCCATTAACATTCCTTTATCAAAATAGGTTATATGGTCAAGCCCAACATTAATGGGTTGAAAATATACTCTACCCACAGTGAGTGGGTTAGGGAGGCAATTATCTGCTTAATAGTAATCTGAGTTATCACAATCACGAAGGATCAGTCTATGATCTAGCCAACATTTATCATTTATTCAAAAGATATTCTCTTTTCCTCATAGGCAAATCTACTCATAATACACTATACTACGTTGCTTATGTAATTCATAATTAGAAAATAAGTTTGAAATATGCCATCAGCAGTCTACAAGGAAGGTAAATATATACACAAACTACTATTCTACAAGAACATGCAGTATATCCCTAACGGAGATTACATACAGTAGTGGAGATAGCAAAGATTTTAGCATCAGGCAGACTGGAGTTCTGGGTTGTGGGTCCTATCACCTGCTGGCACGTGACTGTGGGTAGTTGTTTAAGTTCTCTGAGCCTCTCTGCTTCCCTTGTGAAACGAATACGACAACAGTGCCTATCCCACAGGCGGGCCACAAGGTGAAATGGCACATGGTACGTGCGATCCCTGGCAGAGAGTGAGGACTCCGGGCACGTCCATTCTCTCTCGTTGTATCCTCCTGTTCTCTTACGCTCTTGTTGAGACCCAACTGCAAAGTGCACAGCCCATTACCTGGGAGAGATTGTGGGTATAATTTCCTGCTTTATCTCTTTACTGGAGCCCACTTTGACCCGTGGTGCACTGGGATGAAATCCTCAAGGAATGAGGTATGAGTCTCATTTCTTAGAGTCTATCACCTTATACATCTAGTTTGGATTACTTTCCCCCAAGCACATCAACTTTTTTTTTTAATGACTTAAAAGGACTCTGATATACCTCTGCTGATTTATGTCTCTTTGCTCACCTGGCCATCTCTCTGTGTGTGGTCTGAGTCATCACACATTTCAACTCTCACCCATGTACGTGGTACCCTAAACTTGTCTAAACCCAAAGATCCACATCTACATGTCAGATTGCTCCCTGGGTTTCTCCAAGTGAATGTCAAGCAAGCATCTCAAGTCCAACATATTAAATACTCAAGTTATCATCCATTTGCCAAGTCTGGGCCTCTTAGAGTGTTCCTTGTCTCAGTGAACGGCTTCATCATTGGCCCAGCCACCAAGGTCAAAACTTCATGGTTGCCCTAACTTCTCTTCGTCCCTCCTCATTCTAATACATTCAGTAGTAAGCATATCAGTCAAGATAATTTTGGCTATAGAGTAGCAAGAACCCCAATATAGGCCAGCTTAACCAACAGCAAAATGTGACTATGTCATGTAACAATTCGTCCAGAAGTGAGCAGGCACCAAGTATCAAGGCTCTGGCATGACTTCACTCCAATTTTCTTGGATTTCCTAACTCTGTCCTCCCTCTGTGAGCTTCAGTAGCACACTGACCACAAACTGACTACAGAAACCATAGGCATCATTATATGTAAAATAATACCCAGAGTTTCTTTGAGGGGGAATTGTCTTTGTTTGTATCTCTCCCGTGGGATTAAGGACATCCTCAATAGATGTTTCTCAAAACACGAAAACACACCTTTACACTGGCTCTCCTTTTCCTCATTCCCACTCTCCCTACTTCCTCGCTCCTTCCTGGAAGAACCTCCCCAAATAAACTCCCTGAACCTAAGTTTTCATCTTAGGCTCTGCTTTCAAGAGAATTCAAGTTAAGAGATGACATGAGAGCATGGTTTTTAACCCATTTCTCAACTCTGTAGTCTCAGTACTGGTTCTATTCCAAGAGTTCTCTCCCAGAGCACACCTGAAAGATAGTATGAGTCACTCGGACTTGTTCATGCCCATTTGGAGCTTGATCTGGTGGCCAGAATGGTGGCGTGTGCCCCATAGCCAAGGCTGAGTCACATGCTTATCCAGAACTGGAGGTTGAGGTGAGCCACACCAATGTCACATATGTGGATAGGTAGAGTGTGTTTCCATGAAAAATCAGAGTTAGGTTGCTGAAAGGAGGGGGGATAAGTGCTAGGTAGATTAAACAACAATACTCATTCAGGAAGTCACCAGAGCCCCTTCATCTATGGTACCCGGAGGCGACTGCGACAGCAGAAATGAGTAAGGAGTCCAAAGAATCTTCACCAGGGGAGCGACATCTTTGTCAACTAGAGTTGGTAATGACCTAGAAAGTGATGGAGGAGTTCAGACAGAGATTAAGCCCATTTGTTTGATTAGTCCAGCCAAAGAATTGATAGTTCTGGATCAGGAATCCAAGACTTCAACCTTCCACAGCTGGGCTAATTGCATTGTAAAAACTGAAGTGGAAAAAAATTACCCATCCCTCTCTTACAGTGGCTGCCTCCTCAGTGATCCTGACAGTGCTGAGTTGTAAGGACTATAGAGCTATGCTCTCAAAACACCACACTGTTATAAAGATGATGGACTTGGCTCTCGGACAGGTCCCTTTCTGGATTTACTAATTCAGCCCATTAAGTCTAATCTGTGTCTATAAAGAAAAATGTTGACTCCTGATTTACTTGGCTTATAAGACATATTTCTTTTCACACGCAGAGTGCCTGGGACAGTCCCTGACTCAGCTCTCAGCTGCCCTGCTTTCATGATGATTTAGGAAATAACAGAATGAGTAGGCTTGCAAGGAGAGGAAAACAGATTGGGCTGGAAGCCTTCAGAGCAGAAGAGGGTTGTTCCTTGCTTTTGTCAGAAATGGGTCGGCTGGGAAGGTAGCGTGGGGCAGGGGTGCGAAGGGAGAGGTTGGAAGGTGTCGGGGAGGGGCATCTGGCTGTGCAGTAAGGACAAAGGTATTGGACCAAATGAATACATAAATCAGAGAAGATCTGATTAGGGTGAAAGTACGGTCTCGATATGAACATCCTTGACAGCCAGTGATGTCTACAGAATGAGGCTATGGGGGCAAGAGGGGGATGTGGCAGAAAGGAAAGAAGAGGCTAAATTTAAGAGACACTATTGAGAGGAACAGAAAACAGAACTTAACGCTTACGATGAGAGTTTTAAAGGCAACTGGCAGAGCGTAAAGCTAGCAGCAGTAGTCTGAGATGCTGGGGAGAGGTGGGTGAGATGGGAGGAAAACAATAAATCAAGAAATACAGTTTCAAATGTAGTACTTAGAGTAATGGAGAACAACAAGGGAATAAATAAAGCAGAAACGGTATGAAAAAGAGGCTGTTTCTGATTAGCGGCATTAAGAGCGGGGAGGGGGGAGCATTTCTTCCGCCATGAGCTTTTCTGTGCTATTTGAATCATCACCCTGTGCATGCGCTGCTCTGAAACTTGAAAAACAAATGTCATAGTTCAGCAACTACCCTGTTATAGCATGGGCTACGCACCTGCTCTGTGCCAGCCACTGTGCTCGGGTTTGGGAGTTAGAACGTACATAAGAAAGACAAAAGGGTAAGTGTTAACATGGAGAAATCGTTCTGCTTGGGAGAAGTGCTAAAAAGGCATGGGAAAGATTTCCCAAAGAGGCAAGATAGGAGTTGGATATTGAAAAATGGAGAAGTATCCGCCAAATTAACAATGCAGCAAGGACCGTAGATGCCAAGAGACCAAAATACGCAAAATATTAGAGGCATGGAAGGCAATGAAATCTTTGAGCAACTTCAAATGCAAGGTTACCAGTGCATTTTGGTGCAAGATTGTAAGGACAAGTGAGCTCAAGTCAGGAAGGGCCTGTTATACTACATTGGTTGGAATTATATTTTGTAGACCAGGGGTTGCAAACTCAAATACACAGAACAATAGTTGGGCAGATAATGGAAACAAGAGAAGCAGAAGGGAAAGGCAGTGGTGGGTAAGAGATCACACGTGTTCCAGCTGAACACAAGGTACAGTAGATTGCTGCTATTCAAGGGTCCAAACCCACCATCAGAAATGTTCTAGTTTTTCCAAATAAAACTAGGATTCATGATTTTTACATGAAACTTCTTAATTTTAAAATATTGGCAACTTTATCAGTCAGGCTATGCCATGATGTGCTGTGATAACGAAGAAGCCCCCAGTGCTCCATGGTATAACATCATAATGGTTTATTTTTCCCTCGCACATAGGCCAATAGGGATAGAACATCTCTCCTTCCAGTTGTAGCTATGCCAGCAGGATCCCACAGCCTTCAAGGTCGTTGACCCAGAAGTACATTTGCCTCTTAACGGCCTTGGCAGCACACATCCAGGCACCCCAAAGAGTGTTTTTTGATATCACATTTTCATTTTACAAAAAAATAATTTCAGGACGGTTGAAACTGTTGACTGGAGATGGGGATCCTGGAGGAAGGGTTTATTATTTTTTTTTAACTGCTTTGGAGAGCAATACTGAGGACTCAGGACAGGACAGGACAGGAATAGTAGGACCAGAAGAGAGAAAGGATGCCGATAAGTGGCATTAACTCTCTCACTTTGCAAATAAACAGGGCACCCGCAAGGTTTCTGTGAAATGCCCAAGGCTGCAAAGTTAATAAGCAGCTGTCCAGAACCTCTTTGTGAATCCAGTACACTTTCATCACATTGGTAGAATGGTCAAAAGGAAAAGTAATGGAAATATAAAATCTTTGACTTTGAGAATTAGGCTTTGGGGAGCTTATCTAATGCAAACACTCAATGCCATCGGATTTTGTTCATAACTGATTTTAAATGTGAACCCCCTCAAAGATATTACTTTCTTCTTAACTTATAAGACCTGCCAATGGGTAAACATCAAACAGATAATGTATTCATTTTTTAACCTTGATTTAGACTCTTTTCCTATTACCTTCTGGGAAATCCTCAGCTTAAGAAAGAAATGTTTTTATCTTTCTCACCTCTAAACGTGTCCTAGTGCTGGAACAGTAAGCATTCTAATCAGTGCAGCTCCGAACCATCTGTGATGAGATTTCTTCGGGAGGATTCATCTCAGTCTCTAATGCTCAGAAGTAGTTAATCCACTTGAGCCTAAAGCAGAAAGAAAACAGAGAAAGGAAAACCGTCAGGAAGGAGGGAGCGCATGTGTGGGGGAGAGAAGATGGATTAAAGGGAGCAGTGCTTTTTGCCCTAAAGCTCCAGAAAATGAGAACATAATGCATCTGTGGAAGATCACATAAAAAAATTAATGTTAAGCAAAAAGTTCTAATATTAATTACAGGGCGACTTTATAGCGGGCACCGCGTTCGCCATTTTATAGGATCATTGCAGTTCACCTGCCCCATTTCCTCACGGGGCAGCTGAGGATTCCCCCCTTTCACAAAGGAGCAAGTTGAGGTGGAAATGCACCAAATCACGAGCTACCAGAGATTCCTTGTTTTTTATACCCAACGCCCAAGTTTTGCTTTTTTCCGATGTCCTATGTAATGGTCTTATATTCGGATTCAACAAGTGTTTATCAAGTATTTACCGTGAACTCCAAATACGGACACAATTCATCTCATTTAATCCTTAAAATAATCCCATGAGGTCAGCATTGTCCCAGTTATTACAACAAAGGAAAACCAAGTGCAAAATAACGAGATGCCTGCGGTCTTGTTCTGGGTGCCAACGGAGATAACGGGCCAGAAACTCAACTTTCTGATGAAGGGGGCCCTCTTCATTTTGCCATCTTTATACTTTCGGTGGGAAAATCTTCCTGATAATGAGTCTCTGTAGGCTTCCTGGTCTCATCTGGTCTTTCTCTCTTTGCCTAGAGGACCTACTGAAAGAATATGTAGGAGGAGAATAATTTTAATTATGACAACCATTTGGGGACATATACATCATCACCACGTAGCCTTATAACAGCAGCATGAAGCATATGTTAACAGAACAGCCAGTATAACGATGTCCTTAAGGGAAATTACTTTGGTGAAAAGGTAAATAGATCTGAGTGTGAAGACGGTCTCTGGGGCATCTCTGTTAGTTTGAGAGTTTGAGAAAACATTTTAAACTTTATGGTTCTCACGCACAAATGCCATTGTTGGAACACAATCCAAGTGGATTAAACATCTGGATGATTATTCATGAGGCTGAACATACAGGAAAAAATATATATGCTACAAGTGCAAAACATGTGGGAAAATGTGACCCACAATCAAGGCATAAAGTAGTCAATAGAAACAGTCCTGGAAAAATCCAGATGATGGAAGTAGCAGACGAAAACATGCAAACAGCTCTTGAAATCACGTTCATGGAAAGGGTGGGCATATGAGGAAATGGAGAATCTTAGCAGAGAAATGAGGACTACAGAAATGAGCCAAATGGAAAATCTAGGGCTGAAAAGTCTAATATCAGAAGTGAACAATTCACTGGATGAGTACCCTGAGATTTTTGTCTTAGTGTTCCAAATACTGGAATAGGATGATAAAATTTCCAACTATGATTATAGAGATGGATATTTTTAACTTCAGTATTGCCATATTTTGCTTTATGAAGTTTGGAACTCTGTTAGTAAATGCCTAAGTGTGATGGTTAGTGTTATATCAACTTGGCTGGGCCATGGGGTACACAGTTATTTGGTCAAACATTATTCCAAGTGTTTCTGCGAGGATATTTTTGGTTGAGTTTAATATTTATTTTTTTTTTAAACGTTTATTTATTTTTGAGACAGAGAGAGACAGAGCATGAACAGGGGAGGGTCAGAGAAAGGGAGACACAGAATCTGAAACAGGCTCCAGGCTCTGAGCTGTCAGCACAGAGCCCGACGCGGGGCTCGAACCCACGGACTGCGAGATCATGACCTGAGCCGAAGTCGGCCGCCCAACCGACTGAGCCACCCAGGCGCCCCAAGTTGAGTTTAATATTTAAATTGATATACTGAGTGAAGGAGATTGCCTGGACTAACGTGGGTGGGCCTCATCGAATCAGTTGAAGACCTGAATAGAAAAAAAGGACTGACCCTCCCCCAAATAAAGGGGGGTTCTTCTACCTGACTGCTTTTTTTCTGAAACACCAATTGTCCCCTGTCTTTGGACTCACACTAGGGCATGGGCTTTTGCTGAGTCTCAAGCCTGCTAGCTTTTGAACGGGAACAACACCATCAGCTCTCCTGATTCTCAGACCTTTGGACACACACTGGACCCATACCATCAGCTCTCTGGAGTCTCCAGCTTGCAGACTATAGATCTTTGGGCTTGTCAGCTTCCATGGTAGCATAAGACAAGTCCTTACAACAAATCTCTTTTGTGTATATGTATACACATCCTACTGGTTATGTTTCTCTGGCGAATCCTGACTAATATAATAATTAATTTGGATTGTTATGTCTTCCTGGAGGATGATTATCTTGCACTATTTGTCAGGCAGTTTCTGGGTCTCCATTTCCTTGGAGTTAATGGAGCTTTATAAGTTTCCTTTGGTGGTGTCATATTTGCCTGATTCTTCATGACCCATGTAGCCCAAATGTTCTGTGCATTTGAAGGAGCCAACAGCTCTTCTAGTCGTTATAGACTGGTTTCAGCAGATAAAGACTTTTTCTTGTCAGTTTCCTGGGCATTGCCAGACGGCATTGCCTCTGGAATCATCATCATACTGGGCTGGATCCAGGACTATCTGGGCTATTGCTGGGTTTGCAGTGGTATCCGTGGTTGGTGGACCTGTCACCAGGGAGTTGGGCGGGCATGGGTCTTGTCTGGTCCCTGAGTAGATGGAAATGCCTCCAGGACTTTGTTCAGTAGGGTGGCGCTGAGTCAAAGGTCCATTTCAGAGTCCTCAGTTGGGTCCACAGACAGTTGGCCTGATACCAGGTATGTGGTAGGTGTGGCCCCTACCTATTCCCTGAGAGGACTCCTGCCTGGTCACTGGGTGGCCCCTTGAGAGGGAAATAGTGGCACCCAATCATGGCTGAGGGGGCTGGACCCACGTACCATGGCTGCTTCAGATTTTACAGCCAAGATTAGAGTCTGCATACCTGCCTCTGGAGGCAGAGATGGGCATACCTTGCAGCCGGTATCTGAGGGGGCAGGTCTCTCTGGGCATGGCTGGGAGTGGCTGGGGCTGGACTGTAAGGCTGTTTCAGGATTTGTAGTCAGTCTGAGGTTTGGGGCTCACTCTGGGGGCACGGGCAGGTGTGTGTCCTGCTGGGCTACTGGGTTCACAGAACTGCTCATGTCCCACAACTGGCAGGGGTTAGAGTCGCGGGGCCATTTCAGGATCTGGTGCTGCCTCCAGGTTGTCTGCTCTGCCTCTGGGGGGCAACGAATGGCCAGGTCTCCCACGGGGCACCTGGGTCAGTGGGACTGTTGCAGTTAGTGGCCGGGAGGGACTAGAGCCGAGTCGCAGGATCATTTCTAGGTTGTTGGGCTTCCCTTCAGGGGCATGATGGGCTTGCCCCCTGTCAGGTCCCTGGACCAGCAGGACTTCTCACAGACCGTGTCTGGATGGTCTGGAGCCAAGCACAGCGACATTTTAGGATCTCCAGGGGTGCCAGTGGGAGTGCCTCTTGCTGGGATCTCTGGACTGGCAGGACTGCCCTGGGACTAGCTGGGAGTGGCTGGAGCTCAGTTAAAGGGCTGTTTCAGGGTGGGTTGTGTCCAGGGGCTCCCAGACGAGACTAAGAGAGTCTGAAGCCAGGTCATGGCTTCAGGGTCCACAGCCCAGACTAAGTAAGGACTGTGGCCTATTACTAAATGTATGGGTGGGTGTGACTCCTCCCGGTCCCTTAGCATATGGTGCTGGTGACAACCAAATGGGGCTGTAGCCTAGTCTGCAGGGGCACAGAGCTGTTTCTGGGTCTGCAGCCAGGACCAGTCAGTTAGCCACCTGGGTGCGGGCTCTTGGTCTTGGACTCTACCCAGGTATCACAATGTTCGACCTGGGTCCCAAGGCTCCCACAAAGGCACTTTTGTCCAAGGATTGATGCCAAATCACTGTGCCGCAGGTGGATACAAGCAGAGAACTTTGAATCCCACTATCTTGACAACACCATCTAAAACTGTTTTCATTTATTACTTATTTTAAATTTTTTTGGTAGTTCTCTGGTTTTACTTTTTTTTTATGTTTATTTATTTTTGAGAGAGAGAGAGAGAGAGAGAGAGAGAGAGAGAGAGGAGATGAGCCAGGGAGGGGCAGAGAGAGAGAGAGAGATACAGAATCCAAAGCAGGCTTTAGGTTCTGAGCTGTCAGCACAGAGCCTGACGCGGGGCTCGAACCCACGAACTGTGAGATCATGACCTGAGCCAAAGACAGATGCTCAACCAACTGAGCCACTTAGGTGCCCCTAGTTCTTTGGTTTTATTAACACAAATACTACACACACATAAGCTAAGCTGTGTATTCATTTTCTTTGCTGTGCAGCCCAGCATTGGAACTGGTGACTCAGATGGCCAGCGAGGCTGCTCTTTCCACAATGGCCTTGCGGTTCTTGGAGGAGACATCGGGGGCAAGCTCTGTACAGTAAGATTTGTTGCACATCAGCAGGTCTTCAAGCTCCTTGACGTCGTGGACTGGGAAATTCCAGAAGCCACCAGGCAGCATGTGCTTTGTTTCCTGGTTGCTCCCATAATCAATGTTGAGCATCAAAATCTGGCCCTTGAATCTTCTGTGCACCCTATCGTCAATGCCTCTGGGTTTCCACCACTTGTGCTTCATTTTGACATATTTTTTCTGACTGGGGCAGGATGAAGTTCTTGGTCCTCTCTTTAACGATCTTGGGCTTCACCAGAGGTCTGAGGGCAGCCGTGATGCCGAGTAGGAGATGGCCACTACCTCTGCAGACTGCCCCAAGGAAGGGACAAAACTGTGTCTTTAAATCTCTGATTGATTTCAAGGTTTCTCTGGGCCTTTTGCTTTCAGCTGATGATTTTAATTTTTAAAACTGTTGTTTGAAATTTTTGGTTTGATGTTCCTTGTTTGGTTTCTTTTATACTTATCCCATTTAGAGTTTTCTCAGTTTATCAGACCTTTCATTTTTTCAAATAATTTTCCTGCCCTAGTGTTACTCTCCTTTCTCTCTAGACATTTAATTGCTCAAATTTTACGCCATTTTCTTTTTATTCTATCAAAAATTCTGGTGGTTCTTTTCTCCTCTTTCTTTTGTTCTTCTGTTCTTTGCCTAGCCTAAAACTGACAGCATTTGAAAGCCATCTTATTTTGTTCTGTTGTTATATAAAGATTATTTTGGCTCTTCTGGGTCCTTTGGATTGCCACATAAATTTTAGAATCAATTTGTCAATGCTAGGAAAACAATCTTGTTCAAGTCACATTGAATCAATAGATGAATATATATTTAGTAACCATATGGTAATCATCAATAAAGAGAATACAAATATGTGCTTTTTTAGCAAAACAATAAAAAAGGGGATATATTTTTATCAACCTCACAAAGTAAGAAGGGGAAAGAGGCAATTAGAAAAGGATAGTCATCCGGAAAAAAGGATCAGTGGATAGACATATATCTGAGTATGCCTGTAATCACAACACATAAACTAATTAACCTTTTAATGAAGGTTATCAATAACAATAATAATAAGAAAACTATCTATTTCTACCTCTTATTGATCACAAGAGACCCACCTAAAATAAAATTGCAGAGTAAATGAGATATAAGTAAGAAAATGTATAAGATGCATATCCTAAGTAAGGGAATGTTGACAAAGGCATATCATTATTTTAAAAAGTTGAACTTAAAAGTAATAGCATTAATAAGAATGGATGTTCACTCCTTAATATTAAAAATAACAACAGTATTTGGCACATAGTGGACATCAATTATTATCTCTTGAAGTAATAAATGAATATAGCAAGAGGGAAAAAACCATGATTTTATGCTTCTCTAAAGAAACTGATAGATCAAGAATATTGAAGAACTGGAAAGTAGATAAATTATTTAATTATTTGAATAATACAATGAATGTAATGTAAAACTCTACACCCAACAAATAGAGATAGGATTGTTTTTATGGACACATTGTCTCTTTAAAAAACTTGACCATAGACTAAGTCACAAAGAAAGGCTTATAGTCTTAAGAAATTCTAATAATCTTTATTGTAAATAAGAATCACCTGTTAAGCTTCTTAAGCCACAAGATACCTGGCTTCAATTCCTAGAGATTCTGATTCAGTAGATTGAGGTGCAGCTTAAGAATTTACATTTCTGGGGCACCTGGGTGGCTCAGGCGGTTAAGCGTCAGACTCTTGATTTCAGCTCAGGTTATGATCTCGCAGTTCATGGGACTGAGGCCCTCATCAGGGCTCTGACAGTGCAGCACCTGCTTGGGATTCTCTCTCTCTCGGCCTCTCTCTCTCTCTGCCATTCCCCTGCTCATGTGCACGCATGCTCCCCCCCAAAAGAAATAAGTATTTTTTTAAAAAAGAATTTACATTTCTAATAACTGTTGGCTGATGACATGGTACAAGTCCCTGGACCACACTTTGATAGCATATTCTCTGGCAACAATATAAATGACTTCAAAATCAGTAATGGAAATGTATCTTAAAGAGAAAAAAAAAAAGCATGTGCCTAAACATTTTTTTGAAAGCTATCTTTAATTACTCAGGGGTTAAGAAAAATATCACAATGAAAATTGCAAGATATTTTGAAATGAACTATAAAGCAGTTAAATCAAAACCTCAGAGATTAAGTCAATGTGATATTTAGAAGTATATGACCTGATATGTATTTATTTATGAGAATCAACAATATAGGAATTAAATGAGTTATAGTTTCAATTCAAGAAGTCAGAAACAAACAAACAAAAATAGTTCTATTTCTGGTAACGAAGACCTACCTTGTAGCAGTCTAAAACTCCTGCTGAGAACATAGAGAATAGATGGACAAAATACAAAAATAATTTGAATGTACCAAGGAGTCACTTATGGAGCTAGAATTAGGACCATAGAGAGAAGGGAAATGCATTGGGGTAAATCCAACATTTTATGTCACTTTTTCCTACAAGGCATTCATAGATTTTTACATATTCCAGGCTGAGAAGTTTAGCAAAAAGAGAATGCTAAGGAGTAGAGAAACTAATCATAACTTTGGCACCCTCTTGGGGCAAGAGAGAATGACATAGACTTTATGGCTATGGAAATAACCAATATTTAAGAAGCAAAATTGCCACAGATTAGGAAATGCGCAGTACAGAGCCTGGTAGCCTCACCTTTGATCACTCAAGACATTTGCTGATTCATCTGTGCAGAAAATCAAAAGATTGCAGCCAGGAGATGGACGAGCTGAACAGCTAAATGGAGCATCATGTTGGGGCTATTTATAACTTAGATTTCTTGGTGACCAAGAAAAAGGAGTGCTGATAAATAATCAAGATGGCCTCCAGGTATTTATAAATGTATCATTATATATTCCTAGGGAGAAGAGCAAAGAAAAAAAGTAAATTAGGTTTTATAAAGAGTGAAACCCAGTTTCAGACAAACTTAATTGATTATGATAAACTCATAAACTAACCAAACTGACATATGTAGAATACTGAAACCAGAAATTTCAAGAAACACAATCTTTTCAAGAACCTATCCAATGTTTACAAAAATTAATCAAATGATGGACAATAGACTAGTCTCAGCAAATGTCAAATATTAACACAATTGAGAATTCATTCTCTGCCTACATGGGAAATAAGCTAGAAAGCAGCAACACATAGAAATATTCCAAATATCTATTTGGAAATTAACACATATGCTTATAAATAATATATGAATCAATATAGTAATCCTGAAGGAAATCAAAAACACTTTGAGGTGGATGTAATGAACATATGTCTGTCAGAAGCTGTGAGATCTCGTTAAAGTATACTTACAGCTAAGTTCATAACCTTAAATACACATCATAGAAAAGAAGAAAGGTGGGAATTCAAAGATCTAAAATTTCATCTCAGGAATTTTGACAAAAAAAAGGGGGGGGGGACAATTAAAATTTCTCCTAGGAGGAAATAAGATGGAGATCAAAACAGAAATTAATAATAGGAAACACGAAGGAGAGAAAATAGACAGACATAAGCTATTCTTTGAAATGAAGAAAAAAATTGATAAACATTTTGAAAAACTTACCAAGAAAAGAATGATGGTACAAATTACAAACATTAGGGCCATAAAAGGGGATGTCGCCACAAATCTGACAGACATTAATGTGACAAGAGGATAAAATAAATGACATTTTTCTCAATAGACTTGAAAATTTATATTAAAAAGACAAATCCTAAAACTTTCTAAAACTGACACAGAGAATATAGAAAATACAAATAATCCTAAATCTTCCTATTTTATTTGTTGTTTGTTTGTTATTATTTTATATGTCCATTAATAATCTTATAAGACTGATAATGAGGGCAATGAATTCTTCCAGCAGTTTAAGGAAGAAAAACTGAACTACGCATAAATTCTTCTAGATAACCATAAAAAAAGAAATTCCTTTCACTTCATTTTATCATACCGGCACAACCTTGATACCAAAACCCAGTAAGAATATCTTCAGAAAGAAAAATTACAGGTTATTATGCCTAAAAATGATGATAATTCCATATTTTTAGGGAACCAACTTGTTGGCTAAATTTTAACACTGTAACCAAATTAGGAATAAAACAAATTTCCCTTACTGCCACATGAAATCTATAAGGAAAGGCACATATACACTTCATAAATAGTATTGTTAATGATGGAATGTAGAAAACTTCCCTTCATAAAATTGGAAAAAAAGACAATGATGCTCAACAACATTTCTGTTAAATAATTTACAGAAAGTCCTACAAGTCCTATAAGTTCAAGATCAAATAAATTCAAAATGGCAAATAAGCATGGGAAAAGATCTAAAAATAGCTTGTATCAGGCAATTGTAAATTGCCTAATAAAATAAATAAGTGTATGCTAAAGACATAGCATTATTTGTTATGTATTTGTCAAAACCTATAGAATTTTATAGCACAGAAAGTGAAGCATAATGTTGAAAAAACATTTTTTTTAATTTACAAGATCGGGACATCCCAAGACAGAATGCAGACCATGACAAAAGAATCTAAGTGTATTACAAATGTATGAGACAATCTCAGTAAAGGCGTACAAGTGAACAGTTGTGATATTACTGAACATATTGGAGCAATTAAGTAAATGGATGATAAAAGGAGTCCGGTTTTCCACTGTTGGAGTTAGGATTTACAGATAAACAAGTCGAGAAGTTAGAATGATCCATGCAATCATGGATTCGAATTGGAAACATCAGTATGAACTCATGTTTAGTTCAGTTTGGTCAGTGGTGCTCAGCCAATCCGATACCCATGAGAAATCAAAGTCAAAACTGAGTGATGAGACAAACCTTGACTCCCACCTGACATTATATGAAAATTCACTTCTCCAAGTGGATTGTTGATCTATATGTCAATTGTGAAAGGTAAAACAATAAAGCTCTTGGCTGTGGAAAGATTTCGTAAATCAGATACAAAAGCCACTAGTAGGAAAGAGCTAAAGAATTAGACTACATTAAAATTAAGAATGTAAGTTTCCACCAGAAAGTCACTAGGTAAAAGAAGATATTTGCAAGAAATGGATTTGACAAACACCTGATCCAGAATTGCAAATGGGGTTTAAAATCTGTAAGTGAAAGACAAACAACCGAATATAAAAATGGATAAAAGATTTGAACAGGTACTTTATAAGAGGAGATATCCAAATAGCAATAAGCAACGAAAAAGTGCTCAATAAATAACTCATTAATGCTGGGGAGGTCACAGAGAGGATGTGACTGCTGGTTGAATTGTGAGTTGGATCCCAACCATTGGAGGCTCCTCATTCCTTTCCCTGTCCTCGGAGTGTGCATTCCACTTGTCTTCCCTGCTTCCAGAAGCTGCCCCAAGGACCCAGCCTTAGACAGAGATGTGGTTGTGCTGAGACCATCTGGAAGGTACCCGTGACTGAAACTAGTTAAGCCCTTTACATGCACTTAAGATTTGACAGACAGATACAGAGATCTGCTCCTCTCGTAACATGCAAGGCAAGTAAGTTCCCTGCTTCTGAAACCTGCCACCTTCCAATCTGGAGGAGCTCACCTCTTTCTTCAGTCTCTCCCTGCCCTCCAAGTACAGGGGTCAGTTTCACATCAACCCAGGAAGGTCCATAGGAGGTTGCAAACCAACAATTAGAAGCATGTGAATCCAAACCAAGTGAGATATCACTACCTGCCACCAGAATGCCTAATGTTAAAAAAAAAAAAAGTCTAACTATAGAATCTATAGTTAGGGAGGTGAAGCAATTGTAACTCTCGTTTCATTTTGGAAAAATGTTTGGCAGTATCTGCTGAAGTTGAATATACACTTCAACTATGACCCAACATTTTCACTTCTAGACACTCAGTACAAGTGCATACCAGTGAACAACAAAAGTCAAGTGCAAGGATATTCATAGCAACTATTTAACTTTTGAGAAATGGAAATTCCCATCAGTAATAGAATGGGTAAAGAAATCAATGTGTATTATTTATCAAAAGGAATATTATATATCAATGAAAATGAATAAATTACATATACACGTGACAACATGAGTTAATATCACAACACAATATTGGATTAAAGAAGCCAGACAAAAAGGAGAATATGTTCTATGATTCCATCAATATGCCTTGTAAAAGTAGACAAAACCAACTTGTGTTGGTAGAAGTCAGGATGGTGACAACTGCCACAAAGGAGAGCAAAAGAATGACTTAGGGGGGAACTAGGAGGGTTTCTGGGGCTGGTGATTGTTCTATTTCCTGATCTATGCTGTGGTTACATGCATGTGCTCATATTTTGAAAGTTCACTCAGCTTGTGCTCATAATTTGGGCACTTTCTGTATGCACAAGAAACTTCAGTAGAAAAAAAATATCAATGCTAGAAAAAAGGCATAACTTAAAGAATGTAGAGGCCACAAATGATAGAGATAGGAGCAAAAACTAATGTGGGAACAAAAAGGGTAAAGAAAATCAATAACCAAAGTTGCTTTTGAGGGAAAAAAATAAAACAACAATAAGAAGGCAAACCTGTAGCAAATCTGCCCAAGAGATAAAGGGGAATAATTTTTTAAAAGAATAAATCTCAATCCAGAACTAAAGGGTTTTTTTTTAAAAAAAGAATATTTTCTTAGTCCTTCCCAGCTTGTGCTATAAAGCTGTGTTTATTTGAGACTTCCATTTTCAAGTGCTTTTAAACTAGATGAGGTTTATTTTCATCTTTCTTTTCCTTAATTCCAAAGGCAATGGTCTACTGTTTGTGACTCAACATTCTGGATTTGCATAATAGAAAACATGCAATTCTTTTTAGAATCTCAAGAGAAATATTTTAACACATTTGTCCTTTTCTGCATCATTACCAGTTATGACACTAACATCATGAAAAATACTAATACTCATTCTAAAATAGTCACAAATATTGAGTTTGACTTGTAATACATTACCTTCTATTCAACAAGAGCTATGCATTTAGCCCTTGGTTTTCATTTGTAATTTATTGATTGCATCAGCATATACTGAGTTTCTAGTAAATGCTGGCCACAGGTCTAGACCCTACAATGCAACAGTGCATAAAACACGACCCCTTCTCAGGGAGCCTGGGTGGCTCAGTTGGTTGAGTGTCTGACCTCAGCTCAGGTCATAATCTCATGGTTTGTGAGTTTGAGCCCCACATCGGGCTCTGTGCTGATAGCTTGGAGCCTGAAGCCTGCTTTGGATTCTGTGTCTCCCTCTCTCTCTGCCCCTCCCTGACTCATGCTCTGTCTCTCTCTCTTTCTCAAAAATAAACATTAAAAAAAATGATCCCTTCTCTAAAAAAGCTCTATTTCCAGAGGGCAAAGACAGGACACACATAAACAATTATGTTGGCAATTATGTGCCAACAAAAAAATAAGTGTGGGGTCATATGGAGGCTCAGAGGAGAAAATAATTAAGTTTGTTTAGAGGACAAGCTGAATACCGCAGGAAAAATTAGCATGCTGTCCTCAGCAGGTACACGGTGTGTAGGAAGGCCCAGAGACAAGTGTGGGACTGTTCAAAGGGCTCTATCCGTGAAAGACCTAGCAAGCCGTGTTAAGATGCTCAGCTGCAGCCTACAGGCAGAGGAGAGCCCCAGAGGCTCCTACACAGTTAAGTGATGAGGTCCAATTTGATTTTGAAAGACAACATTTTCATTTTGCTTTCCAGGTCCTTTGAGTGTCTCCCACCACTAGGCCGCACCATGAATATCTTCACATATCCCTGATTTGGGCCTTGCAATGTTCCATATTTAGTCTGCTTTTCAAACACCGTCTGCCGACATAAAACTCACGTGTTCATGGAACCAATCGTGACCCTCTGTCGTAGCTAGTTTCTCCCCCCACAGTACTTGCATGTTGACGTGCACTTACACTGTTATAAGATCCACCCCGCTGAATTATATTTCCGTATAGGTCATGTCCACTGGAACTTGGGATCTCAGATAATGGTGGGCCCTGTCTTACTTGTAGCCTTAGTGCCCTGAAGAGTTCTAAGTACATATGGGTATTTCATCAAAGTTTATCAAATGTAAATCTCAGTCATACAGTTTAAGCAAATGGTCTATCAAATAACTGTAACCAGCCAGATGAATTTTTATATTGTGAAATATTCAACACTATTTCTGTTTGATGATTTTAAAGTTGTTTTTTAAATCAGTATCTGCCTATATTGAAAAAAAAGTCATAAATGCTTTAAAAAGAAGTCAAGAAAAGATTCTAACACTTGCTGGTCACTAACTAGAAGCTAGCCTATGCTAGGAATATTATATGCTGGGTGATGGCTAATTTCATGTGTCATCTTGGCTAGGCTTTAGTGCCCACTCAGTTGATCATGTGTCAGTCTAGATGTTGCTGTGAAGGGATTTTTTTAGGTGTAATTAACATTTAATTGGAAGACTTTGAGTAAAGCAGGTTACCCTCTATAATGTAGGTGGGCTTTTAATTTTTATTATTTATTAAATTATTAATATTAAATTATTAAATATTAATATTAAATATAAAAATATTATTAAAATATTAAATTATTAAATAATATTTATTATTTAATTATTATCATTTAATTAGGTGAAGGGCTTACAAAAAAGACTTAGGTTCCTCAAGGAGAAAGGAATTCTGCCTTGGGACTCAAGACTGCAACAGCAAAAGTACTCTTTCTGGAATTTCCACCTTTCCAGCCTGCTTGAAATTCTGGACTTTTAGTACCCACAGTCGTGTGAGCCAGCTACCTGAAATCTCCCTCATACCCCTGTCGTCTCCCTTCTCTGCTTCCCTGGAAAACTCTGACCAGTACAACATGATATCATTTAACCACCACAACCAGCTTCAGAGCAGTATCATTCTCATTTTCACAAAGTCATTGAGCGTCAGAAAGTTTAAGTGTCTTGCAGAGCCAATATGGCCGACACTACTATGGTCCACCTACATCCATTCCCCACAGGGTGACTACATAGTCTGATTTCCCTGAGACTGTCCTGGTTTCAGGATGTAGGATGCCCTTAGGCCCGGGAATAACCATCATTTGGTCATCCAGGGGAAGTGTATTTCCTGCCCTTGAGCGAAGCTATGTGACTTGCTTTGATCAATACCATGGGAGAAGAAATGGGCTGTGAGTTGCTTCTGGATGGAAGTATCGAATCACCAGTGCTTAACCCTCCAGCCTTCTCCTCCACTGCAGCGGCGATGGGCGATGACTGTGTTGAACTGGAGATGAACGCTGAGCCATTATGCGGGATACTTGCCCCCAAATATCTCCCTGAACACCACTACCTGACTCTGTCAAGCCACTGAGATTTTGGTGATTTTTCATTTCGTTTCGTTTTGTTACTTTACTTCTGGTTATGCTGCTCTGTCTTGAATAGTGGAGGGGAGGGGTCTATAGTTTTTCCATAGCTACCCTATAATCAGGAAAAGGCAGTTTTTGTTTATCTTAAGTAGATTGGTTGAGGAAGGAAACTTGTATATCTTTATACACAAAGAAAAAGGGGCTAGTTGAGAAACACAGACCACTGATGTCAGAGAAAGAAAGTTCTGGAGGGCAGGTGTGATTGGAAAATGTGGTTGGAGAAGGAGGTGCGGAGAAAGCAAGGCTTGCACCAGAGACTGAGAATGGACAGCTCTTTCTCCGAGGGTCTGGGGAGCAGCTGAAGGACAGTGACCCTCGTAGGGTGAGGGAGGAGAAGTTGCCATAAATGCCATTGCTCTCAGAGGAGTGCTAGACAGGGAATCCTTGGTTAAAAACCTTCAATAAGTCTTTATTTTTCCTCAAAGCCTATAAAGTAAAGGTGTGGGCAACATGTTCACTGAGATTTGACATTTTATGATTGTGGAAATTCTACTTGGTAGCATTACAAATACACTTAGATTTCCTTCATCACCAGAAAGTGAAAAACAGAAAATCTAAGATCAACTCAAAGACCAGGCACAATAAGGAGGCACTAGCAAGTGTGTTAGGGCTTTTAATCAGCAGAATTCATCATGGTAACTGCGAACGGCTTTGTAGAGTCTGATCTCCAATTGGCCTCCTTAACTAGATGTGTATGTATCATAAAAGACTTGACTGGTAGTTTGTCGATAAGAATAGACAAGGGTAATTTAATAATTAGAGACAGTAAATGTTCTTTCCTGAAAGTGAGGCAGATATGAGGCAAAACAGTATGAGAACAACCCAATCCCATCCAAGGGTTTGAAGCTCCTTCACCCAATGGTCAGGAGAAAGTCCACGCCTTTGACAGCTCTCTGCGTCTGAATCTGAGAGCCACCGCCTATACGTAGGTGTCCCTTAGCACCCCATTGCTGCCCCCACCCAGGTGGACTTGAGTGTTTTCTATTGTCTCTGCATTTTAACAGGAATTTAAGTGAACACTTTCCTAAAAACGTAGTTGACGTTTTTACATTGTATACCTTAATATTTGGATATGCAGATTTATTTGTGGTGAATTCCCAGATGTCAGAGTTGAAAGAGTTCCTTCCAGATGAATCAACACACTCAGAGAGATGAAGTATTTTATCCAAAGTCAAACAACAGTTTATTTGCTAACATTCGATGCATGCACAGTGCTAGGGGCTGGGGATATAAGAGGCATAGAACATGTTTGGTACTCTGTGGCGAGGCTAGCACTGCATCTTAACCATGAACTGGTTCTCTGGGCCAGGGAAGAGAGATCAACTTCTTCTGCCTGAAATGCCTCTTGTCAAAAAGGAAATTTGCAGAAAGAAAATGCATTTAATGAACATTAAATGGAGAAGGGAGAAGGGCATTATGAGCAGAGAGGGATCGTATGTGAAGACCTACAGTGTGGAATTCTTTGGAAGCAGAGTTTTAGCGTGTTTGAGAGTCTTGACTACACATTACAATAATGCAGGAAACTTTCAACAAAATACGGATGCCGAGCCCATCCCAGAGCTTCTGTTCTATTGATATTCAAACATCTTCCTACTTCTCAATAATAAATATTGAGTATATCAATTCCTTGTAAAATGAAGAACCTTCTCACAAAAGTCTGAAATATGAATTGAATGTTAAAAGCCTTCTTATCTTCTTATCCGCTTTCATGATTTTACAAAGAAGATAAAGACTAAAGAGAATTTACTTGCTCATAAAATACCAAGAATTTCCATCAAAGCTGGCATGTTCTCAAAAACAGTTTTTGTTTTCTCTTCTTACAGAATTGGTGATACAGACTGGGGCTCCCTGAGGGTTTACTGACTCACAACATTTATTTTAGAGCATGAGAATATGAAACCTGGTAACTACCCATTTTTAGCCAGTATCTGCACGACAGGTCAACTAAGCCTAGTGTGGTCTTGGTTCAACCAGACTTCCCTCAGAAAAAGCTGTTTCCACTGAGTATTAGTCAGCCTGGGCTGACATAACAACACCACAAATGGGGTGGCTTAAGGAACAGAAATGTTCTCGTAGTTCAAGCTTGTGTTTTTCATTGTGATGCATGCGAATCTTTAAGGGAGGATTTTAAAAGGAGGTGAGAGTCAACTCCGTTTTGATTATTTATCATGGGATTTTCCACTTGCATATGAACGCCTTAAACTTGAAGGATTAGGGTGTGTTGTGTCTAACTACGCCTTGGAAGTCTTGCTCATGCCTGCCTGGCAGACAGCAAGCTATGAAGCCAGCTCTGTGCACAAATTCATTTGTTGTTTTCCTTCCTGTATGATGTAGAGTTAAAAAAATAAAAACCGAGTTATCAAATGCCCTAAGTATTCAATACTGGACTGTTTAAAAAAGACTCATAACAGCCAACACAAAATAGAGAAAGCATTTGGACTTTGGAATAGACAGAACAGATTTCAAATCCCGGCTCTCTCCCATGCTCTGAGGGAATGTGGAAGTTGTATAAACCCTCCCTGAGCCTCAGTTGCCCTGTCTGCAGATTGCAGTTATAAATACTAGCTTCATGTGTACCGTGAAAATCAAACGTATCCATTCAACGCCCTCTGAACACCTAACCAGTACCAGTATTTACAATATTTGCGAACTAGCCAACTACGGTCACTGCCCAATCAAAAGAGATGCTGCCCATTAAAACACAAAACACAATTAGGGTGCCTGGGTGGCTCAGTCGGTTAAGTGTCCGGCTTTGGCTCAGTTCATGAACTCTATAATTCGTGGGTTCAGGCCCCTGTGGGGCCCTGGGCTGACAGCTGGGAGCCTGGAGCCTGTTTCGGATCCTGTGTCTCCCTCTCTCTCTCTGCCCCTCCCTCCTCACACTCTGTCTCTGTCTCTATCTCAAAAGTAAACATTACAAAAAAATTATAAAAAATAAAAACAAAACAAAATTAAAATAAAACAAAACAACAACAAAAACACAACCAAAAAACTATAGGTAAACTTGAGCTGCATACAGCACTGGCTTGAATGAGCATAGGTATAGGTGCTAGAAATACAGCAATTAATGGGACAGGGCCATACCTTCCGGACCTCGAGAGACCCAGAGTCCTCTGAGAGCACCTCAGGCATGGAACAGAATGAATGCAGTATGGTATTCTGGACAGTAGGACCGAAGATATGTCATGGTTGATAATGCCTGGCACAGAGCTTATTACACAGAGGACACCCTCCTTTCCACTGGCCTTGATCGGGAAATCAGTCTTTAGTATGGTGAGATCAAGCCTCATTTCATTTAGCCACACTGAGAGGAAAAAAGAAAAATCAGGAGACAGAAAATACTGCTAAGGTTATGAATAAAATGAGACCAGTCAAAAAATCTCAATCATTCAAGGCTTCAGCTTGCTCCACACTGCACTAGCTGAACATCCTACTGTATACTCAAATGTAATTTCTCAGTTACCCCAACACAAATAGTGTTCATCATCGAAGACTAACGATCGCCCCGGATTTCTAGTGATTCAGACATCACAGTATTTATTTGTGTTATCTAATCCTCTTTGAACTCCCTATGAAGATAATACTATCTCTAGTTTAGCAGGTAAAAACTGGAGGTGAGAGAGGTGAAGTGAATCGGCCAAGGTCACTTGACAAAGTCACCATCTTGACCTAGGATTAAGATTACACAGCCCAATCCCCTCCCTTTTTCTCATACGAAGACCCATTAAAACAAAAGGGCAAAGACTCTCCTAAAATGGGGCAGCATCATAGGACAATGGAATCTCAGTCTTAAAGAGGAACAGTGTCATACTATGAAAAGTTCTAAGGAAGGAAATAGGTTGCAGTATCAGAAATATGATGACTTTGATAATGCTTCCCATTATGTGCATAAGGTGGGGAGAGAGATGAGATACGTGTCAGGAAAGGGGGATTTTAGCATTATCCTTGTATGTATAGTGGTTGATAATCTGCACTGTTAGAAAAGAAAAAAAAACCATCTGAAATGCTACCAACTTGGATTTCTTGGGTGAATGTAACACAGATATACACCTTTTAAATACAGGTGTTACTAAACAGAGAAAGAGGAAACAGTCTTTATGATTGCATGTTCAGACACTAAAATCGATCCAGAGGCCTCTCATCTCGAGGTCTGATGTGGAAGTCATACACATTGTCTACACAGCAGCAACAAGACAGGAAACGCGGAATGCTCAGCAATCATAAAGCCCAGCCTGTGGTGGTTAATAGAGTGCTGAGTGGGGCTCAGTCTTTGACCCCATGTTTTTGCACGTGATACCAATTTTTGTATTTCAGGCTGTCCTTCTTCCTTATGACCCCAACTTGCCTTCCTCTGGCTCACAGAGACCTTCCAAATTTCAGAATACGTCTCTCCTTCCAGGACACCCCGGCCTTCTGTTGCTAATAGCATCCTGTGATCTACCAGGCTATTGCTGCTGTGACTCCTGGTCCCCTGGGATATTTGGGGGCTGTGACCGTCCTCCATCTGCCCACTCCTCGCTCCTGCCTGGGCCCTGCATATCAGCGGTAACCATTCTGCAATGAAATCATGAAGGGGATGCCATTACTGCACTCAAGGATTTGCACCAGAGGCCAACTGTCAATTCCAATCCAGGAAGTAAAACAAAGGTTCAGGGGCTAAGCCAAAGTTCATTGCCATGTGTCAGGACAGAAGACACAAGGAGCCAAGCTGAGCTAGAGCTGGTGTGGTAAAAAGCAGCATGAAGAAATGGGGGGGCGGGGGTGGAAATGGGGAGAATCCAACCAAATTCCAGCTTGGCTGAAGCTGTGGCCTTGCCATCCAAGACCGTTTGCCGCAAAGGACCAGCGTCAGGTTTTCCAGCTCATAGGATGGGATTTGTCACACCTGGTGCCCATCAGCTAATGGCAAGGTGACCAGCACAACCATGAGCCCGCATTCCAGCTCCTCCCCTTGTTGAAGCAGTGAGATGATGGCGATGCTCTTTTGGCCAGGTCATTAAATATTAAGGTAACGTTAAAATTGCACAAATAGGGCTTAGTAATCATAAGCACTTACATTCCTGAACGTTATTTTATATGACGCTCACTCTCAAAAGCAGTGAGAAGCTGCTTATGCTAAACATCCCAGCTACAATAAATCTATAAAAATGAGATGAAAACGAACACTAGCAAATAGTGGACCAGCTTTAGAAACAGAGGCCAGTGGAATGTGAGTCTTAGACCTGAGTTCTCTGGAAACACCTGCGTGAGGAGGATGGGGGAAACTGTCAATTACAGGGAAACGTAACCATTATGCCTGGCAAGAGGAAATTGCTTTGATGGAAAAACTACTACATGCCAGAAACTGATTACTTTAGGCAATCATCTCATCAGTCCCATATTTTAAAAAAGAAGATGGACAATTTATCCTAAGTCAGAACAGCAGTGAAGGAAGAGCCTGATTTGAGCGAAGAGAATTCTGATGGTAGGGTCTACCTGCTTTACATTACACAGAGGCTTTCTCTTCACAGGCACACAATGGAGCCATGACACGAAGACCAGTTTACAAAGGTTAATTCAGTTATCTTAATTGATTTAATCTCATTGACTTTCAAAGGCCCATTTGTTAATTCACTTAACAAATAGTCATTCCGTTTTTATCATTTGTGCAAGAAATACGTGGATGTGGATGAATGAGACAGCTTTGCCCTTCGCCCTTAAGGAGCTTCTCGTTTAGTGGAGGGAGAGACACAGTGAATAGATTATTAGAGTAGATGCTTAGGGTATCCTTCCCTGATGATGGCAAAGAAGAAGAAGAAGAGGGGATGATGAGGATTGTACAAAGGGTCAAAAAGAAGGAAGGGAAAGAAGAGAAGAGGGGAGAAAGGCAGGGTTGATGAGAGATGGAGAGAAGACACAGAGAGGAGAAAGACAAAATCTGGTTATTTTCAGACACCCACCTAGCACAGTGTTACATCTCAGACATGCCTCTTAAGTCGGGGTGGTTCTCATTCTCTTAACTTTTCATTTTGGGTCCAGCAACAAAGATACAGCCTCATGATCAAAAGTCTATCTCAGTATGGCTCACTAAGTAACATCAGGTGGGGCAAAATTCTTAAATGTAACGTCCCTACTTTGCTTGGTTTTTAGAGAGAGCTTTCAAAAACCTCTCTGCGAACTGGGCTTGAAGACGGGAGGCAGTGGCATGTCAGAAGCAGAGCCTGGCATAGACGAGGATGAACTTGAGATGGGAACATGCTTGAGACAGGGGAGGACAGACTTCCTCCTCCCGAGAGCTGCCGCTGAGCGCTGAGCATCTGCCTCCAGAGAGAGGTAGTAGTCGTCAGAAGCAAGTGAGCACGACTTTTATAAGAAAAAGACCCAATTTCTTTTCTGGCACCCACACAGCTGCATCAGTAACAGTTAAGACGATGGAAAACCAAGATTCATTTGCCACTCGAGGAAGTGCACACAGGATGGTCAACACACTTGTTTGCTTTTAATAATGGATTAGACGCTAAGTGGAGAATGTAAAGCTCCGGAAGTTCCAAGGAAAACGGTTGACATTCTACCAGCTGTGAATTCAAACAGTGTTTTATCTCAGCAAGATCTTTTGGAAAGAGCCCATAAATAAGTTGGAAAGCACTGAGTTCTTAGGTCCCTGGAGGAAGGTGGGCTGTCCCCTTCCCCAGAACAGCCAGAATGCTCATGTATGGTCATCTCTCTGACCCTTTAGTGGGTCACCACCTGCACTGGGAAAAGTGGTACCCAAGTGGACCTTGAGGTGACAGAGGTGCCCTTAATCCCTGTCTACTCCCTACTGGCTGTGACCAGTACAAATCACTTGACCTCTCCGAGTCTAAGATGAGTCCAAAATCCAAAGTAGCAGTGGCACTGGAAGTAAGAAAGAAGCGGAAAGCAAAGAAAGAATAGCATCCAATTAAGTGAGCCCAGCAATTAGCCTACTGCCTCCCATTTATCACTTACAATAATCCCTGTACCTAAGCTAAATATATCTTGAGCTTTGTTTTATAGACAAATAGAGACTGAGAATCAGAAAGGGACAAACAGTCGCCAATACCTCACAGTAAGTGGTATGGACAAGATTTGAACCCTAGTCCAGAATCATTTTCCCTGCTCTGGGCCCCATTATCTAACGCTCCCCGCTTTGGGACTTTGCCACTGATTGGATGTGGGTGAGTGGGTGGGAGTGAAGAGTCCAGGATACCTCACAGGGTCCTGGTGTTGGTGGGGCAATTCTCTAGGAAGAACAAGGAGAAATGTGAGGTCCAAGTGGGCACTCGAGGTACGTTCTGCTGTCTGATGGACAGCCATGCCCTTGTCCTTCCATTTACTGCTCTAGCTCAGATCCCCTTCATCATGGGACTTCTGCAAAAGTTAAGTATGCTTTTGCTCTTCACTGAACCACCCCCTATGCTCTCCTCAACTGAATGCACCCTGGTTTGTGCCCTCATCCCTCTACTGAAATCCCATTTCCCCTTCAGTTGCCTGAACCACACTTAGCTTGTTTGTTACTGATGGCCGTTAGATTTCATGTCCATGGATCACCATCTGCTGCCTTTGACCATCATCCCTGGGGTTTTGTCCTAAGCCTTCTCCTATCCTCTCCCCCCTCCTCTCTCTCCCATTCTCTTTCCTACTCTTCTCCCTTCCCCTCACCCTTACTGAGGCATCCATGCCCTTCTGTGGACATTTCCATCTGCACGTCCTACAAACACTTCCAGCTCCAAATGTGGAAAGCCCACATCAAACAGATCTTGTTGTGTCTAATTTGCCCTTCCATTCTAAACACAAGATGGGCCTTCTAAAAGGCAAATATGGTCGTGATTTTTCCCTAGCCCCAAATGGATCATGGCTCCTCATTGTTCAGAATAGGGTCTGTCCCTCAGATCTGGACTGTGATGGGCAGAACAGCTGTACCATTCACACATGCTCCCCTCCCCTGTGCACTCTTGCCAACTCGAGCCACACTGTACATTCAGGTCCTGTACACACAGCCCTTGCCCTTCACGTGTGCTGAAACTTCCATCTTCCTCGGTGAACGCTCCTTCAGGGCTCAGCTTAGATGTGGTTTCCTCAGGAAGCTGTCTCCTTCTTCTCCCATCTCTCCCTAAGACTTGGTCAGGGCCCTATATATGCCTTCTTGATCATCAGAACCCTATCCCGACATAAGCAGTTTATTTTTTTCCAACTAGGGCAACTGTAACTTGTTTTATAAAAGGGATTAGGGACTGCTATCAGTGCCTCCCAAAGCCTGTCACAGCGTGGGAGGTCAACATCATTTTTTTAAAACTTAAAAACAATAGGGAAATGATCGGTAGGTGTTATGGACTGATCTGTGTGTCTCCCCTTCAGCCCAAAATTCATATGTCAAAGCCCTAACCCAAATGTGACTGTATCTAGAGATAGGGCTTTCAGGGAGGTAACTAAGGTTAAATGAGTTTGTAAGGGTGGGGGCCTAATTTGACGCGACTGCTGTCCTTACAAGAACAGGGAGAGGTATCAGGGATATGCGCACACAAAGAAGAAGCTCCTGTGAGGGTACAGTGAGAGGGTGGCCAACTGTAAGTCTAGGAGAAGGACTTCAGGAGAAACCAAGTCTGTCAGCACCTTGATCTTGAACTTCGAGCCTCCAGAACTGGCAGAAAATCTTCTGTATTTTAAGCTACCAAATCCATGGTATTGTTTTAAATGGCAGCCCCCCCTCCCCACGCCCCCCCCCAAAAAAAAACCCCACAGTAAATGGAGATAGAAGTCTGACAATAAGAAAAGGGCTCAGAATTAGAGACACAGCTTGGAGTTATCTGTATTGAGATGATGATTGAAGCCAAAGAAATGGCTGAAATTATCCAGGTAATGTGTGTAAAGTGGAGAAAGTCCTCAGGAAGACTGATGGTTACAGGAATAAGAGGGGGTGAGGGTCCCCTGGAGAAGACCAAACAGTGGATTCCAAGGCAACAGGAGTAAAAGCAAGAGGGGGCACGGTGTTGGAAGCCAGGGAAGTAAGATTTTATGGGAGAGCGTAGTCAGCAATATCTAAAGTCCCAGGAGGGACACAGAAACATGACCCTTGGATCTGGCAATGGGAGGACGTGGCTGCCTCAGAGGCCGTGGTTTTAGTGTTGGTTCTTTCCCTGCTCATGCCTGTATTTCATGCCACCAAGTCTTTGCACGTGCTGTTCCTTACGCCTCACCTACCACACCTCCCTCCATTTTTTTTTTTCCTAGAAAATTTAAACTCATCTTTAAATGTTTGTTCATTCAATCAACAAATACTCATTAAGTGTCTATAATGCGATGTACACTGTTTTGGAATCTCTCAAATGTCATTTCCATCATGAGGCCAATCCTTTGTGTGTAAAGGTCCCTTTCTCTGTGCAATCAGACTTCTGACACCTGCCATCAAAACTTTCAACCCCAACCCACTGAAATATGGATAGCTATTTACTTACTGTCTCTAGAAAACATTCTTGAGAGTGGGAAATTTATTTTCTTTATCTCTGAATTTTAGATGGTTGAACTGTGTTTCCCTAAAATTCAGATGTTGAAGACTTAAGCCTCAGTACTGAAAATGTGACTGTGTTTGGAGACAGGGTCTTCACAGAGGTCATCAGGTTAAAATGAGGTCCTTAGCTTGAGCCCTAATCCAATGAGGACTGATATCCTTATAAAAGGGGAAGTTTGGAAACAGGTGAACACATGGGGAGAAGGTCATAGGAAAGAGGAGTCATGCCCTACAAGCAAAGAACCACCAGAAGGAAGAAGAGAGACCTTGAACAGACCCTTCTCCCACAGCCCAGAAGGAAACAGCTCTCCTAGCACCTGGACCTCAGACTTCTGGTTTCTAGAATCATGAGACAATGAAGCTCTGCCCAATTTGTGGTACTTGGTTATGACAACCGTAGAAATCTAACTTAGTATTTATAACACTTTTCTACCTTTAAATCCATTTACCTACTGACTTTTTGCCTTTTTATTAATAAAAAAAAATTGTTATTGGGCCGCTGGGGTGGCTCAGTCGGTTTAGCATCTGGCTCAGGTCATGATCTCACAGTTTGCAAGTTTGAGCCCCACATTGGGCTCTCTGTTGTCAGTGAAGAGCCTACCTCGGATCCTCTGTCCCCCTCTCTCTCTTCCCCTGTCCCTGTCATGCTCTCTCTCCCTCTCTCTCAAAAATACATACATACATACATACATACTTTAAAAATTATTGTTATTGACTTCCCACTCCATGACAGGCATTTAGGAGACGGTCATGACAGTCCATGGTCCCTGTTATAAAAGTGCCTGCACTTACCTCGGTGGGGGAAAAAGCATTATGTTACCTGTCAGGAAAGGACTTCTCTCTATCACTCTCCAGTTGTTGTAGGAGAAAGAAAGGTCAGTTACCCTCTCTCATGACAAGAATTGTGGTCTCCTTTTACACTCCCCAATTAATTAACTTCATAAACAGGGCATAGCTGGCATCACAAAGTTCCACAGAAATTCTGCTTAATTCCTACAGGTCCAGATTTTCCTGTTCCAACATCCACCCAATCGGCACTTCCTAAAATTTGGAGAAATCATAAATAATAGGGGTAGAACCAAGCACTGGAGGTATGAAATGGCTACCAGATGGCCTTCAATTTTTAAATGGCCTTGACACAAGCAGCAACTTTGAAAAACACAAGCTGAGTATTTGTTAAGCCAGGAGTCCACTGCAGGAAGAGTTCAGGGAGCGTTTTGTGGATGACACGCTGCGGTATAACTGGCCGCTGAAAACAGCCAGACGCACACCTGGTATTAAGGGGAATTATTAAAACACTGTGATTTGACATGGATCATTTGCCACCTCTTTCTCCTCTCATTGCAGATTCTGCTGACCAATAATTTAAGTTCATCCACTTCTCCTCCTAAGGGAGACCTAAACAGCTCCCAGAATGGAATCTCATTCCCTGCTTCCTTCCTGCCTATTGGCTTTTCACATGTAATAATTTGTTAAATACTTAACCATAAGTACTCTGTGCTAAGAACACTAAGGCAAACGAGACCCTGTCTCTGATCTCAAGCATCTCACAGTCTAGCTGAGAAGCAAAAGGGAAGTTTTCACCCACTCTCTTCTCTGTGCTGCTATGGTGCCTCCCACATGATTTCGTTACAACAAGCATCCCAGTGCACCTCTCTCTTGGCCTGTGGTAGAGTGACAAGGATGTGACTCCACCAGACAGCACATTTTCTGCCACCTGGATAAACCCATGAGGATAAAGATGATCTCTGGAGAAAACAGTGATGAGCACCAGACAGAAAGAGGGAAACAAGATGAAGTCAATTGTCTCCATCCCTGATTGATACACTTGGGATTCTCTACTCACTATCCTTACAATAAGTTCTTGTTTTGATTTTTTTTCTGGGGGGAGGGGCAGGTGATGGTTTGCTGTTGTTGTTATTTTGGCTAAGTTAGATCAGGTTGGGTTTTTTAGACATCAAGCTGAAAGAACCCTGACTAATACAGGGATTGTACCAGAAGTGGGGGTGTGGATGCTTTGGGAATTGAAGGCTAGAACTGGCTTTCTCAAGATAGGAGAGGGGATGTTCACCCCTCCATCTTCAGCCAGGGTGCTGGGAATGCTTGCTGCAATGTGGCATAACATCAGGTTACAAGCTTCTTGCAGAATCTTGAGCCTTCAACCTCGTGCCCAACACAACTGGACTTTTAGGGATGGGGTAAAAAAAAAAAGTCAGGATTGTAGGCTCTTTCCTTTAGTCTTCACTGAACTTCTACAACAAGGAGCCAAACTGGTCCATCTGAAAGCAAAAAGAAAACCTTACACGCCTTCATAAAAGAAGTGCTTTCTAGATAACCTCAGCAATGCTAAAGTATAAAGGTCAGACAGAAAGTATCCTGTAGAATTGCAAAACTAAATTTTCTACCCCATGATAAAGTCAATGTGAGTAAAAACAGGACAGTGAGAAATGTGGCCGGAGATCTGTTTGTCCTCTGTCTGACAAAGGTAATAATTCCCTACAGCGTGAGGATCTTGGATGCAGTTGTGGGGAGGGAAGAGGATGAACTTTCCCTTATCATCCTATCCTGTCTTTCACTTTTCCCAGAGGCAGGAGTCAAGACAGAAGCCATTAATCAGAGCCCAAGGAGGTTGGTCAGAACTCCAGGTCTATTGATAAGCAATCAAAAGGGTTGGGTCCTGCTTCAAAGATAATGACCACTCTGTCCTGTGGTCTTTAGAAAATAAAACTGTCAGATAGCTGACTGGGGTCTTAAGGGGTGCTTATGGCTAGAGAAACAACAAATGTCATACAAGGAGGTCTGGTTGCTTATTCCCTACGATAAACCCCAGGCTCATTAAAGCATATTTGGAAAAGCCTCAGCCCCAGAATGGGAATTCTCCTGGCTGCATTGCCCCTGTTAGAAATGGCCAGGCATGATACCAGATGAGCAAATTCACTAGCAGGCAGATTCTGTGGTAACCACGCTGGTTGAACAAAGAACTCGGTCTATTGTTGACAAGCAAGACAACAAATGAATGTGTATTTCTATCCCTACCCGTCAAAGTATTGTGGCCACTGAACATCACTACCTCTTTCTCTCTTTTATCTGTGGGATTGTTATTTTGACTATTCTGTTTTACCTCGGGACTGGTTATTAAAAGAAGCCAACAGTTATATTTATCATGATAAAAGCCCAAAGTTTGTAGAATCTTTCTAAGCTCTAACTACTTTTCAGAGAGAGAGAAAGACTTAACATTTAAAGATCCTGGCTTTGGGGATGAAGGCACTATCTGGACATGATTTTGAAAGCAGTCATTTTTCTATACAGAGGGTAACTGCATTGTATTAGTTGGGAACGTTTTGGGAATGTAATGTGTACCAAGAAGTATTTGTAAATATGTTGGGGAATCAAAGACTGGACTATACACAGTACACAGACTTCTTTCTTCTGGTAGTGATTAGAAATCACTTCCTTTGACCACCACAGATATGGGCGCAAATTCAAGGATAGACCTCCCATATTATATTATCCCTCTGGGATTGTTTCAGGACTAATCTGAGTCCTTATTTGGGATTTTTTTACTACAACCATTGAGAAAAGTTCTCCTCTGCTCTCGAGAAGAGTATTGGAGCTTCAAGGATAGATCCCTGGGTCATTTGGTGGCCAACTTCTTAGGGAAAGACAGAATCAAGACCATAGAAGAGGCAAGACGAGTCCAACACTGAGTCCCTGATTCTGGTCCTGGATGTTCTCAGCACTTTATCAGCTCTTGTGGCTCATCCTACAATTATGTGAACCAAGCCAGTAGTTTCCCAATCAATTCCTGTTTTCATTAAGCTGATTAGACCCAGGTTTCTTTCCAGTTACAAGATAAAGAAGTCCTAGGAATGCAATGTCCAGCCCAGTGACACTACTGGATGGCATATAGGAAGGTTGTAGAGAGTAAATCTTAAGAGCTCTCACCATGAGGAAAATATTCTTTTGTTCTTTCTGTGCTTTCTTTCTTTATTGTATCTTATAGGATGATGGATTCTAACTCAGCTCATTGTGGTGATAATCTCACAGTCTGTGTGAGTCAAACCATTATGCAATACACCTTAAACTTACACAGCTACGTATGTCAGTTACAGCCCAAGAAAACTCAAGACAATGAGTAAGTCATGGGGATGCGATTCCCACGTGGTGACTCTACTTAGTGATACTGTATTACATATTGGAAAGTAACTAGCAGAGTGGCTCTCGAAAGTTCTCCTCACAAGGAAAAACATTTTGTAACTATACATGATGACAAACGTTCGGTGGACTTATTGTGGAGATTATTTTCCAATATACACAAATATAAACCCATTACATTGTACATCTGAAACTATATAAGCTAATGCCAATCATTGCTCAATTTAAGAAAAGAGTTTTTTTTTAAATGTTTTTGTCACTTCTAATGAAAAGAGGGTTTTTTTAATATGTTTTTGTCACTTCTAATGAAGGAGTCTTGAAAGGTACACTCATCTTTTCCTTTGTCATTGAACTTCAGTGCAACATAGAAATAGCGTAATATGATTGTAACTGGATTTTTTGAACCTATGGAAAAATTTGATCCAAATCTATAACCCATTGAACACTGTTAGCTAAGAGGGAAGCACCATAAAAGGGAGTCTTTATATAAATCATTATTAATGGTTGTCTACCTTAAACATTTATTATCGTCACAAACATTAGGACCCCTACTCCGTCATCTATTTATGTCTTGGCTTTGGACAACTTAATTATCCTATCTCAGCTTAATTATCCTCATCTTTAAAATTAGCATGATTGGGGCACCTGGGTGGCTCAGCAGGTTAAGCATCTGACTTCAGCTCCAGTCATGATCTCTCGGTCTGTGAGTTCGAGCCCCGAGTCGGGCTCTGTGCTAACAGCTCAGAGCCTGGAGCCTGCTTCAGATTCTGTGTCTCCCTCTGTCTCTGCACCTCCCCCACTCACGCTTTGTCTCTATCTCTCAAAAATGAATAAATATTAAAATAAATAAATAAATAAATAAATAAATAAAATTAGCATGATACTATCAATATTGGAAGGATTAACTGTAACATAAGCAATACTCTTTAGCTTAACTATTGCACACTAGTTCACAATCAATAAATGGTATTCATTGATAATCTCAGGCATTTTTCTGGATGTTACACACACATTCAGAAGTTCCCATGTGTATTAGCAGTCACCCAGAGTGGGAAATATTCCTTTCCACAACACTCTCTCGTTCATTATTCTGAATTTTATAACTATCTTGGGACTAATCACCAACAAACCTATGCAACCCCTGTGTGCAATGCTGAGTGCCATGGGCGTCTCACGATGATGAGAGAAGCCCCTGGGCAAAGTATAGAGACAAATAATTTAGACACACTAGCACTTGCTTCTCAACTCATTCCCCCCCCAATTTCCATTTCATATGTAACCGGTGGAAAACACAATTATGAAAAACTCAATTAAGATAAGCTTCTCTTAAAAAAAATAAACACACATTCAATTTATACCATTTCTTAGAATTAGTTTAGTAGGGAAAAAAATTCTCATAACACCATTACATTTCCCATTCAACTTTCAGCCAGAGAACAAGGGCTGCTGGCAATAATTGCTTTTTTAATGCCTTGCCGTAACTCAGGGTAAACTCTGCTGTAATTACAGTCTTGCCGGGGAAGCACCTTATGATTAGATTTGGACATCACCAAAATATCATTTTGTGTTCTCTGCCTCTTTCCATGAAAGCGTTTTAGTCTTTCATTTCTGACACTTATCTAGTAAGTCCATTTAGAGAAATTATCATTTCCCCTTGAGAAGCTAAGTAGGTGAGTATTAAGGTAAGAGAGCCGTAGACCTGTCCTTCAACTTGGTGTAGGCAGCTTTGTTTCGCTGCGCTTCTCACGCTTCCTCCCAATCTGCTTTGCTCACGTCTCTTTGCAAGCCAGCTTTTCTTGTCTCTGTGTACACGGCAAGTGAATGGCTTCTTGGCCCAGACGTGACACAGTCTCCACTCTTAGTGAGGCACTGGACCCAACTACATGGTTTCCCAATGCAGTGTTCCAATCCTAAAATCCAGGGCAAGAGAATCTAAATAAGCCCGCTGTGGCCAGAAGTACAGTTCGGTCAGTTGTGTGTAGGGAGGAAAGCTTCTGGAGCACAGATATGCCTCCTGTGAAGTGGGCAGAAGAAATGGCTGTTGGGTAAAACGTGGGGGGCTGCACGGATTTCCCAAAGAGGTCTACTTCACAAGTATCACCCCCCTTTACTAAAGAGGAAACTGAAGGCCAGGAAATTTAAGCAAGTTGTTCAAGTCACCCAGTTGGTGAGGGTACAAATTTGATCTCTGGTATGTCTGACTGTAAAGCCTGTGATTCTCATTAAGTCAGTGGTTTTCAAAGTGGGGTACGTGATATAGTCCATTGGATTTAAGAAGAAAATGTCAGACGTTTTTCTCCTCTTTGTTTTTAAAGTGTAAGTAAAAAGTAGCTTAAATTTACACATATTTCATGTGCAGATTGACACAGAACCTTTGACTTGGTTCATATGTCAAATGATAACATGTTACAGGGACAGGGGGCGGTTCTTTGAACGGAGAGATTAAAATGCACTTACACAGTGGTTTACTTATAGCTTGTACAACTCTATGGCAATTTTTGTGTGCTTACTGAGGAGGATTCATGGATCACTTTATAGTTTTGGCTGACTTAACTACCACAACATGAATAAGTGATCTTAAAAAATTCCTGCAAAGAAACCACAGCTCCACATAATAACAACAATGCCAAAAAGGGGGCCAATGAGAAAATGGCACAGTTATTTGAAATATGTATTTAAGAGCCACTATTTTTTTTTTTTTTAGAGAGAGAGAGGAGCACATGAGGTGGGAGGGGAGGAAGAAAGAGAGAGAGAGAGAGGTAGGGAGGGAGGGGAATTTTAACCAGGCTTCATGCTCAGCAGGGAGCCCAACGTGGGGCCGGATCCCACAACCCTGGGATCGTGACCTGAGCTGAAATCAAGAGTCAGATGCTCAAACGACTGAGCCACCCAGGCGCCCCTAAGAGCCACTATTCTTAATGATTAATCTTGCTTCAAGTATAGAGTGAGCCTTGAGATATTGGCTAAGGAGGGTAACGAGAGCCATTACAATGAGAAAGACATTTAAACATGTAAGTGTGCAGAACGGTATTAATAATAATGTGCTTCAGTGAAGAAAGAGGCTCCCGGTACTAGGAAAAATAGGCCGAAATTGCATGGTTTTAAAAACATCATTTATTCCATCTTTATATTATCCCTTATCCATTTACATTTTGGGGCGGTGTTATAACACATTAGGTTAAATTATATGCAATGGCCACTTCTCCTATTTAGAAGGCTGATTGTTGACAATTTCATATCGTTCAATGTATACATAATGTTGCTGCACATGATTTGAAAGAAGTAAATATGCATCCATTGAGGGCATTTCTAGAAATTTTTTAATAGATAGGATGTATGGTCGATAAAATTTTTGGACCTCTGTCTTATCTTGCATCATGTCAGACTAGGGAGGGATTTGCTGAGATAACAGTGTTGGGTAAGACTTTAAAGAAAAAGATATCAAGAAATGAAGAATTTCTAGAAGAGAGAGAGAGATCATGGGTCTTGGAGCAATGGTGAAAAACCAGACTGAGAGCAAGTTGAATTCACCAAGATAAGAAGGCATGAGGGTACATGTAGGTGTAGGCCAGGGGACTAATTATCTTTGGCAGAAATGTAGAGGGTAAGAAGACATTTAATCTTAAGTAAAGCCTCTTCCCTTACATGGAGGACAGTTATCAAGTGGTCAGCAGGCCAGGGGACAAGTGGTAAAGGCATAATTTCAGTTGCCATCTGAGACACAGCAATATTCTCTCTCCACGCCATGTGTCAGGAAGACCCTTGAGACCTCTGGAAGGACAGGGTGGACTGCAATGGTGAGCCCTTGCTCCCACAAGTGTTAGAAGTTACCCACATTTACGTGGATAAGACACAAAACGCTTCCCATGCTCCTCGAAGATCTGTTTCCTCTGGTGACCACCAATTTTCTGCCCTCTACCAATATATCTGCATCTTTAGAAAGTCAGGTGTAAGTCCACGACTACTTGTATGAAAAATTAGAAAAGAAAAAAAAAACCCTAAATATGCAATACTTTTGAAAAGTGGAAAAAAAGAGATATGTAAAAAGTTTGCCATGATGATGTGAACCATCACCCACCCACACACACACACACACACACACACACACACACACACATCCCGATCTTAGATTGAACATTTGTTTGTCACTAATGCAAAACTCAAGTAGATAAGGCATTAGCCAAATACATCATAGGGGCATCATTACCCTCTTTTTGGAATGGAGAGTGAGAGACAATTTGAAAGGTAGCAGAAATCTCTTGGATATTCTAGACATTGGTGATGGTGGCTTCCAGTCCCCACCACACATACATGCATGCACAAACATTTGCAATAACGTGGTATTCCACATCTATCCTCTTAAACACTGATAAAGTATATGTCTGTCATGCCAGTTAATTTTAACCACTTATATATAATAAGATAAAAAAAAATTCTTGCTTAGAAACCTGACTACAATAAAACTTATGATTACTAGAAAGGCACACATTTTCTCCGTAGCTGATTGTTTTTCCTTAATACTTCTGTGTCTGAATTACTTTATGTTTTATCATTAACAAGTGTAGCTAAATAACTTCTGTGCTTTTCTAAATTCTTCATGAAAAACACAGATGAATTATTGAGTGATCTCTCGCAGCTTCCGCCTCTTACCCGTGCTTGAAATAAACCCAAATGCTTTGCCTATATTATCCTCATCAGGAGCCACTAATCCCCTGGTGTCAACCAGCAGAATGACTCATAGGAATGCAGAGGAATTAACCAGCTTCTCAAGTTCCCCAGATAACTTAGCCCTTGACTGTGATGGAAAGAAACATCACCTTTAAATATTATAAGCATCATGATTTCACAGGAAGGTTCATGTAGAAGACATTGCCATTCATCCAGCATTTACAGAGCACCGCTTAACAGAGTGACTCAGAAAAGAAGCTCTGATAAGTGACACATCCACATCACTATTTTCAATCGGTTTTGATTGTATAGTCTCTTACTTAACTCCATGGTCTCTTTAGGAAAGAGGTATTACTGTTATCATTATTGTTATTGTTACTATCATCCCCATTTCAATTTTACAAGGAGAAGACTGAGGGGTCAGAGAAGACAAGCATCTTTTCTATTTGCCTAGAGTCTTAAATGTTACACAGCAAGAAGTTAGGAGAGCCGGAATTCTCACTTCGAGTCCAGCCTTTTACTACAACTGCAACTACAAGAAGGATGATCCTAAAATGAGTCCAAAAAGAACCGTACATAAGAATATTTGTATTTTAAAAAGCCACAATGTTTGAAGTGTAGAAAAGGGACGTAGTCTATAAGTTTATCATAGCAAAACAGCTGAAACGTTTTGATGTATCTTGCAGCAGTCAGTTTTCAATCGGGTAGGCATTGGCAACAGATGATCACAATAGTCCTGGCAGCTTAAAAAAAAAAAAAAAAAAGATTTGGTCCTATTCATGTCCATGTAAGAAAGATGTGGCTTTGCTCCACATCCTTTCCACTCCAGGCTCCAGGCTGAAGAGGCAGCTTTGGTCAGAGATATGGTGAGCTATGGCAAAAATGAAACACCAGTCATAGAAACAAGTGATGCTCCTCGAAAGTTCTGCTTGGACACAGTATATGTGATTCCCAGTTCAATACACAATCCAATTGGAAGCACCAAGTCATAAGGACAGACTAATGGCAGCAGGGTTGAAATCTCCTTCCTCGGGAAGGAGCACAGAGAGGCACTCTGTAGATACGGACCACTTAGACTGACAGCAAATATTTTAAAGCAACTAAACAACTAGATAATATCGTGGATAAACATACTAAGTAATCTCATGTAGGCTTTTGAAATTGAGACTTTTTAATCTATAATTAATGACTTGCAACATTCATGATGAATGACCTTCCATGATAATTGTCCATCTGCTAAAATATAAACTCTATGATGGTAGGATTTTTGTCTATTTAGTTCACTGATGTATCTTAACCGCTTTGAACAGACTCACAGAAAGCATGGATGCATCATAAAAATTTATGGAATGGAAGAATAAATGAATTTTCTCCTAGGCACAATTTTATATTCATATCAGGTTTTTTTTTTTTTTTTTTGCAGTATTTAAGTCACATTTTGGTCGTGTTTTCTTTTTTTCTTAGATTTTATTCTTTGACCCGTTAGTTATTTAGAAATTGTATTAAATTCTCAAATGTGTAATTATTTGTATTTATACATTAATTAAATCAAAAATATAAAAATGATGTGTTTGCTGAAGAACGTTTGAAATTCGTTACAGTTTTCCTTTACAGCCTGATGGGTTGTGAAAATTCATAAGTGTTTCCTGTATATTGAGAATAATGTGTATTCTCTAATTGGGGAGATACAAGGTTTCTTTATATGTTTAGTAGATCATTTCATTAATTGTGTTGTTTAAAGCTTCTAAATTCTTACAGAATTTTTTCACTTTGAATATAATTTATTTAAAAAGTGATACATTTCCCACTATTAATCTGGACTTATACATGTGTTTTTGTAATTCTATCAATTTTAAAACACATTTTGAGTTCCATTATCGAGTGCATACAAATTTAGAATTGTGAATATGCTGCGAAGTTGAACATTTTATTGCTATGTTATAGCATTGTCTCTCTCTGCTAATACTTTTGTTTTCTGTCTATTTTGTCTGATGGCATTATAGCAACAATATCCTTCGCTTGCATTTTGTTTGCCTTTATACTTTTTGTTCATCCCTCTCCTTTTTGAGTTCATGAATCTTTTAGATCAGTCTCTGTTATATATTGTTAGATTAGCCTTTTTATTCTATCTGGAAACATTTAATAACCAGTAAATTTTGTCAATTACTAGAACAGATCAATCACATAGTAGACTGTTAATAAAAAGTTGTTTGAAAGAATAAATGAGGGGCGCCTGGGTGGCTCAGTCAGTTGAGTGTCCAACTCTTGATTTTGGCTCAGATCATTATCCCACGGTCGTGGGATCAAACCCTGCATTGGGCTCCAGGCTGGGCGGGGAGCCTGCTTAAGATTCTCTCTCTCTCCCTACTCTGCCCCTCTCTCCTATTCTCTCTCTCTACAAAAACAAAAACAAAAAAACAAAACAAAAACAAAACAGAAAGAATGAAAGAAAGAAGAAAAGAGGGAAGAAATGAGTGAATAATTGAATAAGTTTCTATGATTATTGGTATATTTGAATTTATTTCTATTATTTTGTTATTTATTGTTCTTATGTATATAAAGAATACAGATATATGTATATAAGTAGTTGGATTTATTTTTACTATTGTGCTTTGCTTTACACTTAACTTGTTTTTCTATGATTCTGTCTCCCTATTTCTTGCTTTATTTTCCATTAAAATAACATTTTTATTATTAGTTATCATTCTTTCTCCTGTATATATATGTGTGTGTGTATATATATATATATATATATATACACACACACACATACTGTATACATTTTCTTTTAGTCATTACTCTTAAATGGTTGACGTACATAATGAATTAATAAAATGTAAAAGCAATTATATCTCCATTATTCTAGCTTACAATGCAAAAATCAGTTTATCTCCATATATATATACAAACATACATAAATATATAGAGAATATATTTTATTTTAATGTTGGGTATTTTAGTCTCACCTTGTTTTTCCTAAGCCAATTTTAACTAATGTTATGGTTGTTTTAGGTAATCAATGTTGACATAGATTTGTCCACATATAACTTCCTTTTATCACTTCTTTGTTGCTTCTCTCTCTCAGGTCAGGTTTTTTTCTTCATGAGCTATAATTTTCACAGTTCTTTTGGTGACAGTTGGTTCATTTCACCTTCACTCTGGAATAATAATAATGCCGGGCATGAAATGTTACAGTAGTAGTTTTTCCCCTCAGCACTTTGAAGAGATTTTTTTCCCCTGTCTTCTGGCTCCCATGGAGAAAACTATGAGTCGAACTGCTATCCTTTTTTAGTAATCTGACATTTCTCTCAGGTTATCTTTAAGATTTTTATCTTTATCCTTGACGTACAGCGGTTTGACTATAAAGAGCCTAAGTGTGGATTCCTCTCCCATCAGTTTGGCTCCCTACACTTGGTGATTTGTGAATTTCATCATCAATTCTTCTTACAAAATGTTTTCCTCCAATGTCCTCTGTTATTCTTTTCCTGGAACAATCAGATTAGGCTAGACTTTCCCATTCTGCTCTGCTTTTCTTCTACCTTCCTTCATATTTGACATCTCCAACTCTGTTCTACACACTGGTTAATTTCTTCAGCCCTATCTGTAAAACTCCCGTACGAATTCCCAAAGTTATATCCATTCTACTGCTCTTCACGTTGTCTAAAATACTTTTTTTTTTAAATTTCAGTGATCATGTTTTCTTCTCTAGAGGTTCTGTTCTTTTTCAACATGCCTGAAACTTTATCTGTAGTATGTTATTTCTTTCTCATGTTTTTCACTTTTTATTTCTTCCAACATTTCCAAGGCATTTAAATCACACATCTAACAATCCTAAGTCTGTGGCTCTATGGAATCTAATTCTGATATCATTTCTGCTGACTCACACTCTCGGTAATGCAGATCCTCCTGTGTCTTGCAGTTTGAGATCGTGAGCTTATCTTCTGAGAGGCTTTAAGAATGCTCGAAGGTCTAGATGTCTGCCACCATGGGGGTTTCCGTGTGTTTCTGTCATGTACCCCAAAGCACTATCAACCTAAGATATACCTTGATTTCTTCGCTTCTGTCCCCCAGACCACAGAAACAAAAGATAAATTGAAATCTAAAACATATGTGAATCAGGACTTTGGAAGTCTTCTCTTCTCCCATAGATAATCTTCCTTGTTCTTTTTGTTTGCTGCTGGTGAGCAGAATTATTTTCTCTAGAAACTCCTGGACGGTCAGGCCTCATTCAGGAGCTCCCAGTTCCAATTTTGAACCCTCGCTTGTCTTCTCTCTCTCTCTCACTGCCTCTATCATCACTTAGGCATTGCCCACTCCCTTTATACGTCCAGCCTTCTTGTGCAAGGCAGACTACCTGGGGCCTTTCCCTGGCAGGCCTGGCTTGGGCTCTGTTGCCTCTTTTCCTGTTTCTCTGACTGCCACCAGGCAAAAAGGCCAGATCAGTCTTTTCCTGGGGGGTCTATCATCCTGAGTTTGGTAGGCTGCGAATATTTGTTTTCCACTACCTAGTCCCCAGCTGTTTCATTCTCCACACACTTGGAAAGGACTCATGAACTTTGGGCAACAAAGTAATACGTGTGGCAATACCTATTTGGCTCAGATTGTCTTTCACCAATTTATACTTCATGTTCTAGAAACCATCAGGAGAGGTGACTGACACCTATAACCTCCATCTATTTAATCTTTTCATAGCCCTGAAGAATAGGCAACAGATTTTAACCTCGTTTTCTTTTTCCCTCACCGCCATTATTTGGAAGTGACAGAGAGCCATGCAGAGAAAAATGCACCAGTGATATGAATCATACCAGCCCTAGAAGGCAGAAGCAGCCTCCTGCCATTCAAGTGTTTGGCTCTTCTATGAAGTGTCTGTGTTCTTCCTTCCCAGGTTATAAGATTACAGAAATAGAAGAGACCCTGATGGCTCCAGGGGGAGCAATGTGTCTAAGGCGGAGACAGATAATCTAGGTTTTTTTTTTTCTCCTTCAACATTTACTTATTGATCATATCTTATGGGACAGGCAATGTGCTAAATGTTACAGCTACAAAGATAAACAAAACATCCCTGTTCCTCGATGAGGTCATTGGAGGAGAAGACAGGCACGTGAACAGATAATTTCACACAGAATCCATATTTCCACAGAGAGAGGAAGGTGTTTCCTGGGACGTGCAGAAGACTTTCTGGAGGAGATGAAGCCTAAAATGAATCATCAAACATGACTAAAAGTTAGTCTATTCCTTTATCTAACACGTATTTATTGATCTTTAAAATTTATTGATTATTGGTTCTATGTTGGACATTAAGGTAGGCCCTGGGCATATATCTGTTAATGACAAAGACACAGTCCCCATCATCACGGGCTTGCAGGCTACAACCCAGCACTTGTACTCCCGAAAGTGTATCCCACAGAACGAAAGACATATGTTCACAAGAAGCCTATACAGGAATGTATTATCAGCTCTATTTATAATATTGCAAAACTGGAAACAACTCTGATGTCCTTGAATGAAAGAAGGGTTTGAACAAACTGTGGTCCATCCGTAGCATGAAATACTACTCACAAATGCAAAGGAATGAACAACTGATATGCACAACACCCTTGTTGGAACTCTGGAGAATTACGCTGGCTGAAAAATAGCCAGTTTCAAAAGGCTGCATACTCTATGATTCCACTTATAGAATAATTTTGAGATGACTAAGTTACAGAAATGGAGATCTGATTAGTGATTGGTTGTAGGGACCAGGGGTAATGGAAGTGTGTGTGGTTATAAAAGGGCAGCAGGAGGGGCACTTGAGTGGCCCAGTCAATTAAGCATCTGACTTTGGCTCAGGTCATGATCTCATGGTTCATGGGTTTGAGCCCTGCAGCGGGTTCTGCACTGACAGCTCAGAGCCTGGAGCTGGCTTCATATTCTGTGTCTCCCGCTCTCTCTCTCTCTGCCCCTCCCCTGCTTGTGCTCACACTCTCTTTCTCTGTCTCGAAAATAAATAAATAAACTTAGAAAAATACAATTACACAGAACTAAGCAATGATGTGAGTAGAAGGAAAACTGGGGAAACCTGAGTAAGAACAGGATCGTATCGATGTCAATGTCCCGGTTATGATATTGCACAATAGTTTTGCAAGACGTTACCACTGAGGGGAAAATGGGTAAAGGGGCCCTGGGATCTCTCTGCATTATTTCTTAAGACTGAATGTAAATCTACAATTATCTCAAAGCTTGAAAAAAATTAAATCAAAAACATCTTTGAGGAAGGGCGCCTAGCTGGCTTAGTTGGAAGAGCACGTGACTCTTGATCTTAGAGCGGTGAGTTCAAGCCCCGCGTGGGGCATAAAGCATACTTAATAAACAAACAAAGAGCCCAAAGCTCCTTTGAGGAAAAGCAACAGGACTGTCTCAGCTTAAGTGGGTGCCTGTCCTGAGCTGACATTTTGAGCTTATTTATGAGGCTGTCATCCTCTGCCTGTGAGCACATCTGCCTCCTGCTGTTCCTGGGAAACGCTAGGGCCATGGACATGTTCAGCCTGAGGCAGAGATGGCAGGCCCTGAAGCTGAGTCTACCGCAGGGCTGTTTCCCCGCAGCCAGACTTCTGGCCGAGGGCCACGGTGCACACGGATGAAGGCAAAGCCACTGCATCGCAGGACCGTGGGGCTGCCGCACGTCCTCGACCATTGCACCTGCAGGAGCTTCCTTCGCACTAGTGAAGAAACTGACCAGAAATGTCTCTCCTACTCAGAAAGAGCAATGGCATGCCCTGTTTACCCATGGCCTTCAATCGTGAAGGCCAAGCCGGATCCCTCGCATTTCTCCACTGGGGTTCAACTCTCTTCTCTCTCTGTGGCTACTGTTATTTCTGAGAAACAGTCTGAGTCCGGAGCTAGGTGTTTGGGGATCCAGTTCCTTAGAGGAATGGCGGTATAAATGAGCCCAGTCTTTGGGGTATAAAAACCTGACTCAACTCCTATTTCTGCAGGATGAGCTCAAACAAGTTAGTTGACCCCTTAGAACCTCTGTCTCCCAACTGCGAGGCACGATGGTACTGATTTGAACAAGTGATTGAGAGTGTTAGACGACATAATGAATATGGTCAATGGATTAGCTCAGGCTTCCTTAACAGAATATCTGGGTGGCTTAAACAACAGAAATGTATTTTCTCACAGTTCTGAGAGCTGATCAAGTCCAAGATCAAGGTGCTGGTTGATTTGTTCCTGGTGAGGACTCTTCCTCACTTGCAGATGGCCACTTGTCACTGTGTTCTCATCTGGATTTTCTTTAGTTGGTGCTCATGGAGCCCCTTCTTATAAGAACACTAATTCTATGGGATTAAGACCCCATCCCTAATACCCCATTTAGCCTTGATTAAATCCTAAAATCCCTATATCCAAATACAGTCACAGTGGGGGTTAGGGCTTCAATATATGAATTTGAGGGGAGCATATTTCAGTCCATAATAATACAGTTAGAGTAGTTATCTGGAACACAGTAAACATTTAGAATATATAAGTGCTTACAATTTTATTACTTATTTTTGTTAACACTTCGATTGTAAACAGGAATCAGGTGAACTATAAAAAAAAACACAACATTGTCTTTTAAATCAAGGTCAGGATGAAATTAGGTTTGAAGAAGTTTCTGGAAATCAGAAACTGAAATGCATCAAGAACTCAGAAGTCACTTTCCGCCTCTCACCATCTCTCCTTCTCGCCACTTCTGTAGACTGGTTTTCCCCCACCCTTCTGGGTTCATAAAGGACAACGATGACCACTCCCCAGTGCCCATGACACCATCTCCTCTGTGCTGACCACCCGCCTCACTCACCCAATTCTAAATTGTCAAGGGGGGCAGTGAGTTACTGCACTTCGATCAGAGGTCCACATCAGGTCTAACCACCAACCGCTGAAGACGCCAGCCTCGAATGGCCTAGACGTTCACTCTCCCAGGCAGGCAGCAGTTTTCAGAGAAGGGGGACAATTGTAAACAGGTTAATCACCTCATAAAGCATCTGCTGCTACCTTTTTCTTACTGTGTTAACCCTGTTTTGTAGGATGCAAATTTCCAGGTATAAACTACAGGGCCCAGTAATAGTCACAATCAATAGCTATATTGATCTAGATCGGACTCCACCCACCTTGGGGGCGGGGATTGCCACTCACAGCTGTGCTTCGATACACAGTTCCCCCAGACTCCCTCAGTCCTCTGGCATTCCCCCTTCCCTGTCTTGGCTCTCTGGATGTGGTTTCCTACCTAGCCTTTTAAAACCTGGCAAGTTACCTCACCAGAGATTATTCCAGGAAGGGCTGGGAAACGATGTCCATCCAGTTCCACACCAATATGGGGCCAGCTCTGAACAGCTTCAAAGCTGTCTCCTGGGCTGGAGCTGTGGAGACTCACAGAATTTCCAAGCGCCAAGGGTGTGCTGGAGGCAGCTGGCTTCTTGGGTAACGGGGGAATAATGCCCTTTCCCACCCCCCCATGGTTTATTTTGTGAGTCAGCTTTTTCCACATCAGGGCTGTCCCTGGCTAGTAGTGATTCAGCATTTGGGGCTGTATGGGCTGCTGTCCATTTCTCTCCTCACTGGCCCCTGTACTCAGACCCAAAGCAGCGTGCTTGACCAAAGATGATGTCTTCCCCTATCAATCTGAGACAAGATGTTAATGCAATACCCTGACTACATCTCCCTTCCCTGTCGGCACTGGAAACTGCCAACTGGCCGCACAAAGAGGACCACAGGTAAAGCATAGGTCTTCACTCGGCACCGCAGGCTGAGATGAAGGAGACATTCTGTGCAGAGAGGAGAATCACCACGATGAACAATAAAGACCGCGAGACCCAGAAGGGGAGGGGAGGAGTCGCATTATATCATGTTTTTGTTCTATTTTCTGTTTAAACATCTTCTGATGGCACCTTTGAGCTGCGATGCTCAGGGTTTGTCACTACGCAGAAATGTTTACACTTCTCAGAACTATTTAATTGAATCTTGGAAACACTTACTGCAACGGCTCTCCTGAACTTGGTCTATTCAAATGGCTGTCTAGTTAACCAATAGAATCCTGGCCCCTGTAAAACATTCTAAACTGAAGCTTCCAGCAGGATGAAGTCTCACCCACAGAGGGCTTTCATCTAGGATGCTTTACTACTCCCAACCGATCGGCTGTGTGCTAAGAATCCTCATGTTTTTCTGAAAACTGTTTCATAAGCCAGAGATCTATTAAGGCAGAAAGAGATAATGCTTCTAAGAAAATTACGATGAAAATCTTTGTGCCCTGCAAAGACTTCAAAAAATAATATCAATTGCTTTAAAAATTGCTGGAATATTAGATGTGGTCATTATAACTAGACAAAAATGGGGGGTGGAGTCATAAAAATCTAGATGTCTGCATTGAGACTGTAGCTCGAGTGTCTTAAATTCTCTCTCCACTCTAGAGAAAGAAAAACTGGAAACAGTAGAGGATCCTTTATGTGTGTTGTTTATGCAAGAAAGACAAGGCAGAGCTCCAGCAGAGAAACATCAAAGCAGCAGTCTTGGTCTGCATCACAGTTGGTGAA